>NC_054377.1:92432503-92560003 GCF_017654675.1 Xenopus laevis
CAAAAATGTGTGTTTTCAAGCTAATCAATAAAGCAATTAAATTGACTTTCACTTAACAGCATTGGGTACCTCTGAATTACTATAACCTATTGTTGACAGTTAGGCAGAAAATTCAAAAGGAAAAGTTTTCACAAAAAGAGAAGACACTGAAGATTGGTTAATGACACAAATCATTTTAGGGCAATTACTTATGTCACATATTTAAAGTATCTGTGTAGATGTTGTCACAGCAAAGTCCTACACATGGTGGATTTAATAAATTGGCAGGACCCACCACTACATATTTCCTCTGCTTTTACCATTGACTAACCCATTCCCTAGAAATTGAGATAATTTTAGGCAGCAGGAGCTCTACATAACCATATTCATTTATTTTAGTGGAACAACCAGTGGCGTAACTAGAGTGTGCCGGGCCCCCCTGCAAAAAAAATCTCGCACCGATCCCCATCCTCCTGCCCACTTCTCGCCCTGCCCAAAACCCAAACTCCACCCCTTCTATAACCCAACTCTGCCCACACCCCACCGACTCCGCCTAAGTCCCGCCCTGACTTGCATCCCCTTCCTTACAGGTAAGAGAGCGACTGGATAGGATTAGCTTTAGAGGAAGCAGACCCCACAGTCCGGCCCCCCTGTTCCCCGGGCCCCCTGCGACTGGTCTGCTTCCTCTATAGTTGCACCACTGGGAACAACCTCTAGTGGGGATGTTCTTCTCTTATTGGGTCCCATGAAAAGGGGGTTGTGTGGTTCTGCTTGTTTAGTTTTTAGTAATTAGCAAACATTGCAACCTATTTGTTGCTTTCTTTGCATTTGACCACACCAGTACCCTAAAGTGGCCCTGATCCTACTAGCTATGGTTCAGGTCAATGGCTTAACTATAAAGGAAGCAGACCTCACAGATGGGAAGGGGGTCTGCATATATTTTACAAACTGAGAATCACTCACTGTGGATCCAAAATAAAAGTTGGAAGGTATTGAATTATGGGTAATGAAAAGACATGACTGCAGTCATATTGAATAATGGAATACTGAATACATTTTTACCTTGACACCACAAGAGGAAGGATCAACATTTTCAGCATCCGCATAAGGAGTTCTCCAGGAAACTGGAAGTAGCTAATCTCCTACAAAACAGAGAAGAGACACAGTTTATGCTATGAGAATTAAGATGGCTATAAACGCAAAGATAAAGTCGAATGAAAATTAGTTTTGCGCGATTTTCAGACCGTGTGTGGATTGTGCTGACATTTTTCATGCCATGGTGATCGGTCCTTTAGTTGGACAGGTTAGAAGATTTCTGTTGGCTAATGATAATATTTCTGCATTTATTACCTCTCTGACAACATTAATGGGTGACTGTCACTAGTATTTGGCATGGCCAGAACATCGTTTGATTTGTTATTTTACTACTGTATATAATTGAAATGGTTAGTTGCAGGTTGGCAAATCGTTTGTTTGATATGAAGCTAAAATCTGTACATATCTGTAAAATCTGTTACATATGTAACAGAATCTATATTCATGTGACTACAAGTTGAAGATAGCAATGTTCACATTTTGGACAGAGAAGACAGCTAGTTTAAACGAGGTGTAAAATAAGATATTCATGTTAAAGGAATTGTTCAGTGTAAAAATAAAAACTGGCTAAATAGATAGCCTGTGCAAAATAAAAAATGTTTCTAATATAGTTAGTTAGCCAAAAATGCAATGTATAAAGGCTGGAGTGATTTGATGTATAACAAGTCAGTCAGAACCTGCTTTTCAGCTCTCTTGGTTTACACAGACTGGTTACCCTGGTTACCAGGCAGTAACCAATCAGAGACTTGAGGGGGGGCCACATGGGTCATATCTGTTGCTTTTGAATCTGAGCTGAATGCTGAGGATCAATTACAAACTCACTGAACAGAAATGTACCATGTGGCCCCCCTTCAAGTCGCTGACTAACTCAGAGTTATAGAGCAGAAAAGCAGGAAGTTGGATTCTGGCTGTTTTATTAGACATCTGTTCACTCCAGCCTTTATATATTACATTTTTGGCTAACTAACTATATTAGAAACATTTTTTATTTTGCACAGCCTATCTATTTACCCAGTTTTTATTTTCACACTGAACTATTCCTTTAAGGTAGAGAAACCATCTCAAAAAAGAGGAGGGGGCCTTCGACTTCACCTGTCTGCTACATACTGCTGTTCTAACATCTTTACCTTCACACCTCCATTCATGCAACTCTCACAAGTAACACCTGTCTCTTTGAGTTACAAGACACGTTGGTCATTCTTTTACAGTAACTACACAGCATTCACAATCTTTGTGAGCTTCGGTTGTTTCCTCTCTAGATAGTTACACTGCATCATTGTGGAAGAGTTTATATGCCGAGGATTTCCCGTACCAGTCATTTGAATTGAAGAAGCTGCTGGGATCAGTAGTGACATTTCTCTGAATACTCAGCAAGTCCAGTTGCTTTAGATTTACTTCTACTAGATGCTATGTTCACACTTTACAACAAATATTACTCAAATATTTTCTTCTTGGAAAGCTGAATGTTGCTATAATGGCATAGTAAATTACTCTAATGATACACAACCCCCAGCAGCAAATACAGTAGCCATCATGTTTAATCTATGTAATGCACTAGAAATAATCTGCATTTGAGATATTCTCTAGCACAGACTTTCACGTGGCCTCCCTATATTACTACATAAGCCACAAATAATGTAAGCACCCATCAGATATTCAATGTTCATCCCATTTTAGGCACTATTAAAGCTACTGGAATGCAAGAATACAGCAGTAAATAGAAACATGGTTTAAAAAGTACAAGCACAGTTATTTTATAGGAACAGAAAAAACATTTGACTAGGAACCCCACCAGTGAGGGGCCAAGTATCCACCAGATCCTGCTGAACTGCAGGCAGTCAGGTGGATTTGAGAGTTAAAGTTCAACAGCAGTTGGTGGCCTACAGATTGAGAATGCCTTGTTGCACATCTGTGATTAATGTAATTTCCCCCTGGGGGTACAGAGATGACCTAAAGGCAGTTACACAATGTAAGCAGGCTTTTTGGATAGCAATGGCCCATCATCCAGGGAATAAAAAAGGTAATTCTAACTAGTGTCCCGTGTTGCAGCTAATCACTTTCTAAACTGTGTAGATGTTGTCATAGCAAAGCTCTATACGTGATAATTTTAATAAATGGCTAAAAGAAACATTTCTACCACCAGGGCAGAGGGCCCACCATGAGACATTTCATTCCCCAGAAATGGGACTCATTTTAAGTAGCAGGAGTTCTACAACATATACATATTGAGTTATATTATTGAACTTGAACTTTTTATTAGAACAACCCTTAGTGGAGGAGTTTTTTCCTATTGGGCCCCATGTAGAGGTGGGCTGTGAGGTTTGTTTTTCAGTACTAATCATATTAGGAGATCTCTTTGTTGTTTCTTTTTTACTTGCCTCATTATATTCAAGTTCATCAAGGCAGTCCTGTCTGGCTGCAGGGACCCAAAAATTAGATCTTTGCAGTGAGCTGACCAGTACCGTAAAATGTTCCTGGCCCTGCACAAATCGCTAAGGTGAAGGGGTATATGCCAACTGATGTGCTAATTTTAGATTTTTTATACAACATGCTACAGTGACACACATTGGCAGAATCTTGTTCAGCTTGCACCTTGTGGCAAACAAATCATAGGAATAAGTCAATGTTGCACAGAAACTACAACCAGAGAAAGTCATGGGGCCGTGAGAACATCTTTGGATCTTAGTGGCCTTAATCTGCCTCTGACAATAGATATCCATTTATCTAGGGCAGAGGTTGCCATACATTTCAAGTCACCCTGTGTAATTCAGAATATCATCAAGATATAACAGTAAATAAGCAGCCCATTCCCACATTTCTCTCATTCTTGGCCCCCCTTCAACTACATTGACTTTCCCTAAAGAGAGTAGCCCCACAGTTTCCGATCCATTGGTCTAGCATATTTAACAAATATAAATTACATTAGACAATAACACATCTATTTCAGTGATCTTCTTCAGTTGCTGAGTGATTCTGAGATCTGTGGTTCATTGAGGACTGTAGGGTTACAGTCTGCTGATCCTTGCTTTAGGAAATAGTATAAACTGTTAATCCATTTATATGGTTCCACAGAATATATGTAACACCTGACAGAAGAGATTAAGAACATAAATATAGTAAACAGCACAAAAGTAAGGACTGAATACACTGGCACTGGAGTGGATGTGTACCCTTCCCTAATCCAGATAAATGTACAATCTTTTTTCTCCTGCAGTTTCCCTATTATTAAGAAAAACGTAACTGTCAATACATCGGAAAAGGGAATACCTTTTTTGTAAAAAAAAACCAAAACAATTTTCCTTTAAAATAAATTAAATCTGTAGCTTTCATGATAGCTGTAATTATTGCTACTGGGCACAGCTGGAATTATTTTCGATACGTTTGCAAGAAATACAAACTGACAGAAGTCAAACTACCTGTTTGCCTTAATGTAATTGTATTTAATGAAAACAACATTCCTTGTATTGCCTTCACCAAATGGAGGAAGCATGGCCCTTCAGTATTCTAGGCTGTCACGTTGAATGCGGGTAACAAGAACCAAGTATTCTGCAAACCCATTTGTGTTTAGGTTAAATTGCATATTTTATTAGCAACTTTGCCCGAGAATAGTGCCCAGCTGTTTCACCTACCTGTTCTGTTAGTTGTCTAGTCCTGAGGAAGAATCCAAGCAGACATCCCACTATGACGGATAAAACTGAGAGGATGAGCAGTCCATTCCGTTTGCACACATCCTTCACTCTGGCCAGTACCGCATCCACAGCCCCTGCCATTGTGCCCTAAAAGTCCAGAAGAGGGACCACGCTGCTCTGCGACAAGCCAACTCACGTTCTCTAAAGATCAGATCAAAGCCAGCAGAGGCTGGCCACACTACAAGGTCACCCCTCACCCACTAGCCACGCAACATGCAGCTGGCTTTATGGCCCCAAATTAATACCCAAATCCTATTACTGGCTTCATCATTAGAAGCCAGAGAGGAGATTAGGGAGCTCGGGATAATTTGAAAAGAATATGAATATACTCAAGTAAATGATAAGATATTGGGATTCTTCTTTTCTAGACAAAAAGTGCAGTTGAGTTAGCAGTAGCAGTAAAAAAAAAGAAGTTTTTGAATACAGCAAGCTGCAGTGTGACTGCCCAGTGCAATCTTACATTTGTCAGGACTAGGAAGATAGAAGCATATTTGTTTTTCTGTGTACACTTCGCATACAGTATATATTTTATTCACTAAGCAGACAGCATACTATATAAAGACATGACGGAGGTTCATGCTGTATGTATTCTTTACACACAGAAGAGGGTTACACATACAGTATGTATTCTATACACAAACCCAGGTTGTAAATACAGAGTGAATTCTGTGCACAGATTAGAGAACTGTGGAAAATCTGCATTTTACATATGTGCTGGTAACTAACCAGACATGCAGCATTCATATGTGTTCATTTACAATATATGAAGCGGCAACACTACCGTAAATGCTAATAAAAGAGGCCAATACTGCAACTGCAGTTTATGCAGGAGTCAACACACTAACCTACCATGAGTGAGCAAAAGCACATTAATCTACCACAAGGGTAGGATAACAAACGAATTCTTTTTACACTGGACATAGGAAATCCACACCTTGCATGGCAGATTACTGGAATTACATAACACATGATCTAATCTATTGCAGTCTGCAGAAGACATATACATTAGTTGTTAGTTAGCCATACAGTATAAGTATTTTGTATGCATTTTGTTTCAAGACATAATTGTTACTCTAATACTAAATATTTTAATAATATTTTCTAAAGAAGCTGGGCAGTTGGATGACTGGATGAAAAAGGTTACGCAAAACCTCATAGACAAAATAATGGATATACACTGGGGCTGGGCATGCTATTGTATGTAATCCTGTATTTAAGGGTGTTCTTATTTTAAGCATCCAGTATATTTTCTGACCCATAGATAATGGGGAGTTACTGTGTAAAGTCCCCACTAGGATTATTTTTTATAAATAAGATTATTTTTTTATAATTCACTGCAAGCAAAACAAAGGTAAAAGACAACTTTACAAACTGTTTACAAATGATTTCCTTTACACTTACTGGGATCTCTACAGAATCCTTTAAATAGGGGTTATTGCCAACTACAACTGCAGTTTTGTACAATTCTCTATAATTTTCCCCACAATTCCAGCATTATTGCTGGGGGGTTGAGATTGATGCAATTGCACCTGAGGTGTCAAAAGTCTAGATGGTGTTGCTCTGTGTCAGAATTAAATCTTTGACTCTTTAGGCACAAGTCTGCTGTGTGTACTGATGCATTCCGCAGTGGGAACACTGGAAAGACTACAAGCTTGAAGGAGGTGATAGCTTCAGGATTCATTGTATCAAGGTGTGTGGAACAGAATGTTGGATGGACACACTGGTGCCACATAAAACTATATAAACGTTTGGATACAAGTACCTTTAACAAATAGCATCAATATATGCTTCCAACAACTGCATCCATTTTTGTACAATGGTAAATGAGCCTAATAAGTTCACACACACATATAATTAAACTGTTCATCGTTCAGGATCTCCATTAAGCCCTGGTCCCTCTTTAGATGCCAAACCTGCTGCCTACCCCTAAACAAACACATTCTATATCTAACCTGTCAATTTGAAAGTATGATATTAAGTATATTGCTGAACAGGGGACTAGGTATTTAGCAAAGTGCACCCTCAGCTGGTCATCATGTAAGAGACCTGCCCACAATATAAACTTTATAATATAAATACACCACATTATTCTTTAATTATTATCTGTTCGATAAATATATTTATTAATTCCCTTCTCGTCTGTGATCATTTATAGAAAACAAAAAAGCCTCTACATCAAAAGCAGTTACAAGTTAAAACATAGGTAGGCTACCATTACAGTAACCGTCCCCAGGCTATACCAATGAAATGAGTAGCACTACTGAGGGCATTGCACATCAGTACCCCTGTCCCATATACAGTATACACCACCATTTATATAATGATCAACAAATTTACCCATAACATACAAGGGGAATAACATGAATAATACTTGATCTGGCTCACAACTCATGTATTAGATCATTCTAGCCTGTAGTCCTATTTAATAGTTTATGTTAACAGTCATGTTAATAGTTTATGTTATTAAGAAGAGGAATTATAGCTAGAATACATGTATACGTTGTATACAGTTTTAAACTCATGGCTCAGTTCACTAGATGTTTTTTTGGGGGGTTTACTTTTGATTTGAACGAAGAATGCACTGGATTTGTATTTTAGATTTAAACTTATATTATGATTCCTCCAAAAAAAAAGGTTTGGCTGAACAGAATTGGAGCTTAAAAGTCATGTAAATGTAAAGGTTCAGATTTGCTTTAGGTGAACACAGTCTGGCACAGTGGCATAATTACCATCGTGCAACCGGCAGTCCCTCTGTGCATTCTGCTCACTAGAATCCTGGTCGCTGACATGAAAGAGTAGAGCGTCGCCATGGCAGCAAGAAACTTCCATTCCTGTTGGTGTGGGGGGCTCACTGGGCCAGGATGATATGCTTTCAAATGAAGACAGGAGCGCTTCAGGGAAGAAGTTAAGGGATAGTCTGGACCCTAGTTACCAGATTGGTTAATATGCAAATTGAAGAGCTGCTAAAACCACAAATCATAAAAAATGAAAAAACAGATTGCAAATTGTCTCAGAATATCACTCTCTACATCATACTAAAAGTATGGACCAAGATGAATCATCTTGCTGTGGCTCGGTCTTGCCTGTCACCTCTATACAGCCCTGCTGGCAGCTTCCTGAGTGTGCAAACACGATAAGCAAACCATTTGCTTACCGCATACCGCAGTTGCACACTCAAGTAGCCGCCAGCAGGTGCGAGGGCTGTATAGATGACGTGACAGGCAAAGCCACAAGACCGAGCCGCAGCAAGCAGGATGAAGAGCCGCATGAGGCTCCAGAGCCGAGGGTTGCCTACCCCTGTTCTAACCCAAACAAGAGGTACAAGTGTATTATCTGGTCAGAACAAGAACTGGGTCGAATACATCCTCATGCTTCTTTGGATACTTCCATGCCCATTTTATCATGTACGGGTTAAATACATTCATTGTTATTTGCAAATGTTATTGCAGCTAAAAGCAGCATTTATATACTCCTTTCTGTTCTCTGATTCTGACTTTTAAAAGCAAGGCTTTTTTAAGTGTAGCAGCATTACGTTCTACTCCAGGTCTGTTAAGCAGCTGGTTCTGCTACATTGTTTCATGAGTCAGGAGTCTTTTAAAAAAATGTCTTTACTACGGTGACCCTGGAACTTGCCCAACCTGTATGGAAGTTTCAGGGTTTCAATTATTCTCAGCACATGACATAGTTTCCTTCTGGTTCTATGAGAGTTTATCTCACTCACAGGTGGATCACTCAATATCATGAAACTTTTTCTCAGAGATACATTGTTTCATTATCATGTTCCACTTTTAGCTTCATTTCTGTTTTTTTTAGGTCTCACTGCTAGTTATTTAAAGTGCCTTCCATGGCTCGCTTACTAACTTCTTCATCTGCCTTGAGATGGGGGACAGTAACGTCCTCTCAGTCAGTTCTGCTAAGAGCATACAGCTCAGGGAGCTCCGATACAGAGTATCTGCGCAGAAGCATTGTTCCAACTATGCACTTCCAGAAAAGCCTGCCAAGGTGAGTCAGTGGATATGTACATTTGATTCAAGTCGAAAACACAAATAGAACATTTTGCATAATGAAATTCTATGAAAGTCTTCAGTAAATTACTTTAACACATAATACTACTGCATAATACTACTGCAGTAATGTTTTAATGGTAGCTGTAGTCAGAATCAACAGCGCAGAAAATAGCTTTCTTCTTTTAAAGAGAAGGAACGGTGAAATCACTGGGAGGGTTGGGGGTGATAAATGTTAGGAACCCCCCAGTGATTATAATCACTTGCCCGATACACTGGGCCCATGCTTTCACTAGCACAGAACTGCACCTGCTCAGGATATTTCTGTGGGATCCTCTTGTTCAGGTTCTTCTTTCTTCGATGGCACTTGGCCAACACATTTGAGTAGAAAAAAGCTTTGACATCTGGCACCCCAAGTGATTAAAACGTCTTTAAATACAAATTTACAAATAACTTAATGTAATGTTTCTTATGTATTTTGGAAAAGCTGCTTAGAATTAAATAATTTAAATTTGATATAGGCAGTGTCGGACTGAGATGCCAGGAGCCCACCAGAAAACCTTAGACCATGGGCACACCAGAAAACCTTAGGCCACTTTCAAACTATTATTCCTCCTCTCCTTGCTCAACCTCTTTATTCTACTAGTCTTTTATATCTACTTACTATATTCTTCCATTATTATGCATTTCCCCCCATAAAGGGAATGACCATGAAATAGGCTAAATGGTTAGAAGCAAGAGGCCCACTGACACCTGGGCCCACTGGGAGTTTTCCTGGTACCCCAGTGGGCCAGTCCGACACTGGATATAGGGGTGTATAAGGCCTTTAATATAAAACAATACTGAAAGTATAAAACAGTATATGTGAAAATGTAAAAAAGCCTGATCAATGTTACATATTTTTCTATTTTGTTTTGTCTTCTCAGGCTGCCAATTCCTAAACTTGAAGACACTATAAAGAGATACTTGAATGCACAGCGACCTCTGCTGGATGATGTTCAGTTTAAGTATGCATTAAGGGTAGGGCACCATGTGACCTTATAGTTTTTTAAAACACTAAAATGTGAATATTTTTCTCTTATATACTAGGAAAACTGAGCAGCTGGCCTTGAACTTTCAGAACGGTGTTGGAAAGCAGCTGCATGAAGAGCTAGTGCAGCAGGACAAACAGAACAAACACACAAGCTATATCTCTGGTAAGAATGTAGTAATACTGGCTAGGGCTACAATAGACTGTTTCAGATTTCAGTGGCAAAATGCATATGCCGGCAGAGAAACAGCCCCATGTGGCCCTAGATTTACTGTCACTGATCATTCTATTTCCCCCCACCCTTTATAGCATTGTCCTGAAACATGGGCCTTGAAAACACAGATTTGAACTAACTGTAACTAATAAGTGCAAGTAATTATGTAACATCCAAATACTGAGGTGGGAATTCCATGCATTTGTTAACATGATGACTGTCACAGACTTCTCAGACACTGGAGTTTTGTGCCTATTTGTTTTTCCTGGAAAAAGTTGTAGAGATAAAATAGCTGATGTAACCCTATGTGCCCATGACTGGCTTTTATCAGTGATAAATCATAGGCATATCCTATAATTTAGAAGATTAAAGTTTTGTTTAAATTAATTGTTTAGGCGTTCTCTCAAGATATACAATAAATATGTAAAGACTTAAGGGGCAGATTTACATAGGGTCGAATATCGAGGGTTAATTAACCCTCGATATTCGACTGCCGAATGTAAATCCTTCGACTTCGAATATCAAAGTCGAAGGATTTATCGCAATTAGAACGATTCGAAGGATTTTAATCAATCGATCGAACGATTTTTCTACGACCAAAAAAACATTAGAAAGCCTATGGGGACCTAACATTGCACCTCGGTAGGTTTTAGGTGGCGAAGTAGGGGGTCGAAGTTTTTTTTAAAGAGACAGTACTTTGACTATCAAATAGTCGAACGATTTTTAGTTTGAATCGTTCGATTCGAAGGTCGAAGTAGCCAATTCGATGGTCGAAGTAGCCAAAAAAATCATTCGAAATTCGAAGTTTTTTTTCTTCTATTCCTTCACTCAAGCTAAGTAAAGGGCCCCTTGCAGTGAAATGATTTTGTCTGTTGCTTAACATATGCATGTTTTAAATAGACTGATAGATCCTGCAGAATTGCAGGACATGCTTATTGGTTGTCACTTAACATATTCAGCCAGGGGTTAAAGTTGAGTGTGTTATATGGTGACAATGGTAGCTAAACATGTACTCGTTTTAATTTGCAGGTCCTTGGCTTGATATGTATATGTGCGCCCGTGATTCCGTCGTTCTGAATTTTAACCCCTTTATGTCTTTCACACCTGACCCAAGGCCAGATTATAACAGGCAGCTGATCAGAGCCACAAACATGACCGTTTCTGCCATGCGTTTTTTAAAGTCCTTGAGAGCTGGGAATTTGGAACCTGAAATCTTCCATTTAAATCCAGCAAGAAGTGACACACTGACATTCCGGAAATTAATCCGGTTTGTGCCCGCCTCTCTTTCCTGGTATGGTGCATATATGGTGAATGCATATCCTTTAGACACGTCGCAATATTTCCGTCTTTTTAACTCTACTCGCATTCCAAAACCTAACAGAGATGAACTTTTGACAGATGAAAAGGGTAGACACTTACTGGTTCTATGGAAAGGGAACTTCTATGTATTTGATGTCATAGACAGAGATGGAAATATAGTGAAGGCATCAGAAATCCAGGCACACCTTCAGCACATTTTGTTTGATACCACCCCGACCCCAGAATTCCCACTAGGATATTTGACCAGTGAGGAGAGGAACACATGGGCAATTCTAAGGCAGCAATTGCTGGATAACGGGAATGAAGAGGCTCTGGCAAAAGTAGATTCTGCTGTGTTTTGCTTATGCCTGGATGATTTCCCTATTAAAGATAGTGTTCATTTGTCACACAATATGCTGCATGGTTCTGGTCTGAATCGCTGGTTTGACAAGTCATTCAGCATTATTATGACTGAAGATGGGACAGCCGCTATTAACTTTGAACACTCATGGGGAGATGGAGTTGCTGTGTTAAGGTTCCAAAATGAGGTTTTTAAGGACAGCACACAGAGGCCAGCAATATCTCCAGAGTCATGTTCTGCTCCTGTGGACTCAAGCAAAGCAGTTCAGAGACTGAACTTTAACTTAGATGACTCTTTGAAAGCTGCAGTAACAAATGCCAAAAATAAGTTTGACACTTCTGTAAATGCACTATCCATTGCAATGATGGAGTTCAAGAAAGGAGGAAAAAAGTTTCTCAAGACACAGAAGCTGAGCCCTGATGCTATTTTGCAGCTGTCCTTTCAGATGGCTTTTCTGAGACAGTATGGCAAGACAACGACCACATATGAAGCCTGCAGCAATGCAGCATTTAAACATGGTCGCATAGAGACCATTAGGCCAGCTTCCATATATACTAGGAAGTGTTCGGAGGCATTTGTTATGCATCCCTCGAAGTATAGCCCAGCAGAGCTCCGCAGCATGCTCCAGGAATGCTCAAAATACCACAGACAACTGACCAAGGAAGCAGCGATGGGTAAGTTTCAACATACCAATATGTATAACTCAGTTGTATGTGGTACTGCTTTGAGATTCCTAAAAATATAAGAAAACCATTCAGCACAAACAAGAATATTACTAAATAGAAACATATATAATTTATCCATATTTCATTGGTCAGGTGCGGTTATCACACCGTCTACTTTTCACCCAAATTGAAGCAGATGTATGCTGTTTTTGGAATTCTGAAAGGTCTAACAGTGTTTAGAATATATGTCCACCTCATGTAGGAAGAATTTTTACAACGGTATTATTAAATGCCATCAAGTCAGTTTCAGCTCTGGCGACCATATGGATAATGTTAGTCCAGAATGTCTCCTGTTTTACAGCTTAGATATCAGTATGTATGTGTCTTTTTAAAGGGGTGGTTTATATGAACTAGATCACAAACTGTCACTATTGTGTACATAATTAACAGCTGTGTTTTTCCTCCTCAAGGTCAGGGTTTTGATCTGCATTTATTTGCACTGAGATACTTGGCATCAAGCAAGGGGCTTTCACTTCCTGAAATTTACCAGGACGTCCCATATGCACAGATTAATCATATCATTCTATCCACCAGCACACTCACCAGCCCTGCTCTACAGAATGCAGGCTTTGCACCAGTAGTGCCGGATGGGTTTGGAGTAGCATACTTTGTACATGATGATTGGATTGGCTGCACAGTTTCTTCATATCCGGAGTGTGATGTGAGACAGTTTGTGCAGTGTGTGCATCAATCCCTGGATGACTTCTTCAGTGTTCTGCAAGACAAACCCTTGAAATAATGCAGTTTGGAAAGAAACATTTCATGAATGTCTGCATACCAGAAAATGACAGGTCACTCAAGATATTTGATTTGGTTTGATTTTTTTTTTTTGAAAGAGAAAATACATCCTTATATTTATATTGAGCTTTCCATTAATTTCCCTTCATTTTCAGTAAGGCATAACTAACTTTGCACACAGGTTTTTTTTGTATCATGGACAGCACCACTCACGGTTTTTCTTTCCTTTAAAAAGCCTTTATTAAGCCATGGGCTCTGACCCAAACAAATCGGCAACGTTTCAGACCACCATCGGTCTTGGCTTGATAAAAGACTGATGGCGGTCTGAAACTTTGGCGATTTGTTTGGGCAAACAAGTTGAAGGTGGAAACTGTTGGACTTGCACCAGACTGAAGCAATCTGCAAAGTGCTGACTAAATCACCTGTTGAATTATTTTGCACACAGAACATTCCCTCAGTTCATATTTGTACATGATTTAAACATGATAAACTCTTTATAACCACTAATGATTTTTTTTAGCTGCCGGAAAATGTCTGCTTGAGCTCAGGGGCAATCCTGGCCCCTCTGCCGCCTGAGGCATGCAGCAGTTGCTTTTGCCCCCCCATCCCCCGGAAATTAGCTCTTAAAGTACCAGGAGCAGCATTTTTGCTGCCCCTGGTACCTAGTGGGGCGCAACCCCAACTTGCCTCATTGGCGAAGCACCCCTGCTTGAGCTGTGGAATTAGTGTTCTGTTTGCACAATAATCCATGCTCTCTGTATCAGGTATTTCTGTTACTTGTGTAGCTGTCTAACTGCAATGAATAGTGATGAGTCTGTACAATCATTTCTTTGTACCTTAGCTCTATTAAGAGTTAAAGGGGCCCATTTACTAAGGGTCGAAGTGAATTTTCGAATGAAAAAACTTCGAATTTTTTTTGGGTACTTCGACCATTGAATATGCCAAATTCGACTGTGAAAATAGTGAAAGTGAAAATACTTCAACCATTCGAAAATCGAAGTACTGTCTCTTTAAAAAACTTTGCCACCTTAAACCTGCCGAATTGCTATGTTATCCTATGGGGACCTCCTAGAACATATAGCCAACATTTGGCTAAGTTTTTAGAAGTTGAAGTAAAATCGTTCGATCGATTAAATCGTTCGATTCGAAGTACAATTGAAGTACGATCGGCGTACGATCATACGATCTTAAAAATCCTTTGACTTCGAATGTTGGAATACCCTATTCGATGGTCAAATTTCAACATTTTTTTCACTTCGTAATTCGACCCTTGATAAATCTGCCCCTAAATGTATAGTTTTCGCTTGTTTCCATCATGTCTGACAAATGCTTATGTTATATATGTGTTAAATAAGGGTAAATATTTTACTTTGTTATATAATAAACTTGCCACCCGATGGTACTGTAGGATGAGTTCAACATCACAAACAAATCACAGCTGTTAAATACACAAATATGATATCTACAAATGCAAAATTACCATTGCCAGTGTGGTTTACTGGGAAATTGCTGAAAAAGAAAGTGAATATAAGCTATAGATACATTTTTATTTTTAGCCTTATGGGAACGAATGAAAGAAAATATATGACATGGATATATTCTCTCTTTAAATAGTAAATTTATTTTCTATCTACAGCAATGCCAATAGAACCGGTATTTACAGTACATGCTAAACTATCCAGAACATAATATTGTGCCTGGTGATTTTGATGCAGGAAAATACAAATAGTGATAAATCAGGACTAGAATTCATTGGTATTTAACGAAAGTCTAAAAATAAACATTTTGAAAAGTCAACTTGGTTTTGTTTACTGAGCAAATGCAGTTGGAAGACACTTTAACCACCATACTTTTACCATATGTAGTTTGGTTTGATTTGCGTCAGAGTGTTACTGATTTTGCTTATGACCCAGGTTTGTCAGACTCCCCCTGCTAAAATTTACCAATGTATCCCCAATATGCACTAGTATCCAACAGAGCTGAGTAATAATTAGCATTTTAACATAAGTTCTTATAGGGTTTAACTTCAAAACAGATTAAGTAAAAATCAATAAGACGTTGGCACAAGATCTTCTTATTCAATCTAAAGGCGTCCATACTCAGGCCAATCTGGTAACCTCTCTGCACAAATGGATGGAAAGCATCTTATGGATCCTATTGTCTGTCCATGAATGATCTAAACAGCAGGAAGTACTTCATAATCTGCTGCTACACCATGAACTGGCTGACGCTGCATCGGCAGATAACATTTTATTAACTGCCAATTCCAGAACCAAACAATATCCATTGTACATGGCTAAAGGCTGGACTTGGCAGAGCATCACACACACCAATAATCATATGATTACTGGTAAATGTATGGCAAAAATGAACACCAAAGCTGCTATCCACAAAGATAAATTGTCGATACATTTAGTAGGGTCCCTATTTTATATAATAAAGAGAACGGGTAGTGAAGGTTTGACGGAGCTCACCCTTCTGTGTAGCGTACCGCCCGCAGCTCTCACGATAATCCGGCAACTCCAAGCCGGAATCTGCAAGACAATCTCTGTGTATCGCCGTTCAGCGCTGGCCCGTTCTCCACATCAGGAATCGCTACACAAATTCTTTGAAAAAGCGGCTTTATTCATGCTCCATAAGTGATAACGGCAGTGGGTAAGTGTGTTAGTTTGTACCACTTACCCACTGCCTGTTATCACTTATGGAGCATGAACAAAAATAATTTGTGTAGCGATTCCTGATGTGGAGAAGGGGCCAGCGCTGAACGGCGATACACAGAGATTCCCTATTTTATATCTTGGAAAAATGTAAAAGAATTGTTCAGTATAAAATTAAAACTTGGTAAATAGCCAGGATGTGCAAAATAAAAAATGTTTTTAATATAGACAAGTAGACAAAAATGTAATGTATAAAGGCTGGTGTAACTGGATGTGTAACATAATAGCCAGATCACTACTTCCTGCTTTGGAGCTCTCTTGGGGGCAAATTCCCTAACCAGTGAAAATTCACCAGCTTCGCAGCCATCGCAACACTTCGCCAGGCGTAATTCCCTAAAGTGCAAAGTTGTGTCCAGGGCACCGAACGCTGGCAAATTTTCACTAGCGTTACTTTGGCAGTCAAAGCGTAGATGCGCTAGCCTTGCCTAATTTGCATATGGCGGCAAATGATAAAGTTGAATGGACGTATATGTTGCAGCAAATACATCACACAAGTCCAGGGAACCTTAATAAATAAAATAGAGTTGTTATAATGCCCTACACATGAGCCCACTGTATAGTTTATATTCCATATGTTAGAAAATGGAGGGGGGAACCCAGTTACCCAAAAAAAAATGTTACAGACCTTTGCAGGCTATCACTCAGAAAAAAGTTAAAACGCCAGCGTTTTTTGGGAAAAATTTTGCACTTAAAATAGAGGAAGTCCTATGCACTCCATTGCACTTTGTCTGGTCTGAGCTGGCGAAGGCAAGTCTGGCGAATGAGGTAACGTTCAGTAAAATCCTCATCTTAGTGAATTAGCGAAGTTACATCCACTCACCAGAGCGAAAATCCGCCTGGCGTTAGAGTGCGAAGCAACGCTAGCGTCTATCTCCTTCGCTAGCGAAGTGACACCTGCGCCGTTAGGGAATTGGTGAAGTTCCGAAATGATGGCACGTTGGCGAATTTTTGCTAGCACTAGTCACTTCAACCTTTAAGGAATCTGCTCCTTGGTTTCCACTGATTGGTTATCAGGCAGTAACCAATCAGAGACTTGAGGGGGGGGCACATGGGTCATAACTGCTTTTGAATCTGAGCTGAATGCTGAGGATCAATTGTAAACTAACTGAACAGTTATGTCCCATGTGGTCCCCTTTAAAGTCACTGACTAACAGAGTTAGAGCGCTAAAAAGCAGGAAGCAGTGTTCTGTTCTGTTACACATCCAGTCACTCCAGTCTTTATACGTTACATTTTTGGCTAACTAACTATATTAGAAACATTTTTTTATTTTGCACAGCCTATTTACCCAGTTTTTAGTTTTACACTGAACTGTTCCTTTAATCTGCTTCATAATGGCCCAGCACATATGATGACATGCTTTTGCAATATTAAAATGTATTAGGCACAGAAAGACCCCCTTATCCAAACTGTGCCCCTTTGGTTTTTGGATACAAGCTGACATATATATATATATTTATTATTACTCTTGCTTTTGTACTTCATATACTTTCTGCAGCACTTTCTTCACACATTACTAGCTAAGGTAAAGAGGGAGTCTAGGCCTACCTTTTAGCCTTGCTAGTGTAGTTCATTAATAGCTACACTGAACCCCATGCATCTCTGAGCCATGTAACTGTATCCATAGAAAGGGCTCTGTGACCTGCTACTGAGCACACAAGCTGCACCTCAAACTCCAAGGTACAAAACTGGAATAATCAACCTTGAAAGAAAAGGGATTTCCTTTTCATTTCCTCCTCGACCAATTTTAAAGTGTAGCTATACTTCCCCTTTAAAAGATCACTGTATCTTCATTTTCACTGTGCCTAATGAAAATAATATTCAATTTATTCCCCATCATAAGCAAAATCCAGCTGGCCTATTGGCAATACCTCATTTATAGTGCAACCGTGTCCTTGTGCTGAGGCTTGGCCTTGCCCCTCCTCCAATTATGTGTTTCTTTCAGTACTGTAAGCAAGGGATCCCCAACCACCAGCTGTGTGCAGCCCAGGAAGCTTTCTACTGATTGCAATAAGTATCAAAATACTGTTTTGGTAAGCCTGTAATGCACCCATGCCTCTACGTCCCTGATCCTCTTAAAAATTGTCTTGCTTGACACTGGTCTGTGGTGCAAAAAAGGTTGGGGACCGATGCTGTAAGCATTAGATACCACTCCCCAATGCATATGTACTATATTTTTTGGGCTCATTAAAATATATTATGTATTTAGACACACAAGGACATATGATTTCTATTGCCCTGAATTAAATTGGGAATCCTGGGCAGTAGTCCAAAGCCTGGAAAGTGGACAAGTAATGCCCAACACAGACTTAAAGCAAATCCATCCCATAGCATGTTTATGGTCCCTATCGGGTAACTTATTCTTAAGGGAGATTATGCTGCAGCAACTGCATCTGGTGCAAATCCAGGACATCTCACAAAGTGAAATCTGTACAAGAAAATAAACACAGGGTTTTCAGATTTATTTATAAGGTTTCTGTAATATAATTGAATAAAATGCATTAACAATATCAGACTCCTTCTGTACAATACATACAGTATTTTGCTCTTCGGTGACTGTCGTACAGTTTGGAAGAACGTGTTTCATATACTGTAGGTGTTGCCAACTAGTAACTTGTAACCTTTTTCCCAACCATTGCCCGTAGTCAGCATTTTGTAAATCTATGTTCCACCTCATAGATTCCCACTGATTCTTTTGCCTTTTCATCATAATCCGTCCAGTCCTGGAAAGTAAAGACAACAGTTAGATTAGTTTTATTAAACCTGGAAAATCATAGGATATTGTTTATGCTTGGACTTTAATGTATTGAAATATTACCCTGCTATTACATCTCTTTTCTAGAATAACCAAGTGCTACCAGCTATGTGTTTTTGTGTTTTCATTCCATTTCCACAAATAGTTCATGTGGGAGTTACTTTTTTAGCTTTCCCCAGGTAAGGATAATATGAATGGCTCTGCAGTGATAGAGACATGGGCCAAAGGGCAGGAACAGCCCAAAATTCAATAAGAAGTCCTACACTGAAACTGAATTTGGACATGTACAATTTTATCTGTGGTCCTGTGTATCCAGAAAAGAGATGGGTTAGATAACTCCTGCAGCTTTTGGACTGATCAATATTGGTTTATGGGCACTTTATTGAGCACTTGAAGAAGGGGGTACCCCATGAAATGATGGCCGAGTCCTTAATTAAAAGCACCATAAAGTATTTCTTATTGCTGAATATACAGTACCACTTGTATGTTTATTTAAAAGGGAACTATTGAGAAAATGAAAATGTAATAGTTTGGGTCAAGTACAAGGTACTGTATTATTACTGCAGAGAAAAAGTTGGATTATTTGGATAAAATGGAGACTATGGGAGACGACCTTTCCGTAATTTGGAACTTTCTGGATAACAGGTTTTCGGATAACGAATCCCATACGTGTATAATCAATTACAAATTCGGACCCGTTTCTGAAATACTGAAGTTAATCTTTGCTCTCCGCATTTCAGCGTCTATCTCTCTTCATGTAGGAGTTGAGAGTCTAATTCTGAATGATAGTTGGGTCCATTGCAGCCTTAGGGGAGGCTTTTTTTGCCTAAAAGATGTATTAAAGTTCATTCTTTTAAAATCACCATTAAGACTTTCTCTCTACATGCAGCATTTGTGCCAAAATCTGTTATTTTGGTAGGTTTCTTTGTGCTGGAATCAGTTATTTGAGAAAACTCTAACACAGGGGTCCCCAACCTTTATAACCCTTGAGCCACATTCCAATGTAAAAAGAGTTGGGGAGCAACACAAGCATGAAAAAGTTCCTGGGGTGCCAAATAAAAGATATGGTTGGATATTTGGCAGCCCTTGGTGGACTGGCAGCCTACATGAGTCTCTGTTTGGCAATAAACCTGATTTTTACTCAACCAAAACTTTCATCCAATACAGGAATTAAAAAATAAGCACCTGCTTTGAGGCATTTGAGAGTAACATACAAGGGGTTGGTGAGCAACATGTTACTCACGAGCCACTGGTTGGGGATCACTGCTCTAACAAATCTACCCGAAAAGGGAGTCCTCCCCGTGAAAATTATATTGGATCTAACCGTCAATGAAAATCTGGCATCCAACTCCTTCAAGAAGACAGAATGAAGAGATGCTGAGAGTGAAGATACACTTGATTATTTCATTGTGACAAAGTTAATTTTCATCTTTGCGATAGTTCCCGTTTAAAGGAGAAGGAAAGCTACAGAAGCAGTTTATTGGCAATAGATTAGCCACAATAGTGCAAGCTATAACACTGTATTTATTCTGCAGAATGTTTTAGACCTTTCTCATGAAGCTTACTTAATTTTTCCTTCTCCTTTAAGTATACAGCTACAGGCATGAACTTAATTGTTGTTCAGAATCAAAGCACAAACCTTCTCCTGCAAGTTAATTTCATGGAAAGGGGTTCCTGTCTCTGCTCCTTCTGCAGCGAATCCAGCCTATGAAATAATTAAAGGGAAACTAAGCATATAAACACTGCAACATAATACAGGTGCTTATTGCTATTCACCGCAAGTCACATACTATAAAGCTAGGTCAGTTTCAGTTTTAACACATAGTCCTAGAACAGAGTTGTCCAAACTTTTTGCAATGAGGGCCAGATTTGTTGAGGTAAAAATGTGTGGGGGCCGACCATTCAGCCATAACAGTAATATTTGGGCACATTAGTGAAATGATTTGCCACTTGGTCTATACTGCTGCCTGTGTGCTGAAGGTGTTAGCAATAGACACGTACTGGCATGGAGTTTACTGTACTGGCACGTCAGTATGTCTATTGACACCTTCAGCCCTAAAGAAGTATGTGAAGCAGTGCATCACAGTACGTGTCAATTGCTAACTTCTTCAGCACACAGGCAGCAGTATAGACCAAGGGGCAGATCATTTCACTAATGTGCCCAAATATTACGGCTAGGCGATTCCTGATTGTACTGTGCTGGCGGGCCGCATTATTATTAATTTCATGATAGAGGCTGAGGGCCGGTGTAAATATGAAAACGGGCCGCACTTTGGACATGCCTGTCCTAGAATGTTGCAATCTACAATAAACTTCCTGATAGAGAAGGTAATTGGTTTATAATCATATCTTGTGTCCTTAAGCTGTTTTGCAGTAATTTAATATGGGATCCATACTCCACCCATGAAAAAAAAGATTTGTTTTCTCTGTAGCAATACATTGGTAACTAAATTGCATGAATCTATATTATGTGCAATACAATCTTATAATTCTAACCTATTATATCATTTAATTATAGTGAAAATGTGTGGCTTGTTTAATGTATTCCCCTAAGGGTTTTAGGGATATCTTTCAATGTAAGGCAAAATATACTTAAAAGTGGACTTTATTGTTCCTTAAAGATGTTGTTCACCTTTAAATGAACTTTAAGTATGATGTAGAGAGTGATATTCTGAGACAATTTGCAATTGTTTCCATTTTTTACTATTTGTGGTTTTTGAGTTATTTAGCTTTTTATTCAGCAGTTCTCCAGTTTGCAATTTCCAGTTTGCAATTTCAAAACTCTAGTTGCTAGGATCCAAATAAACCCTAGCGACCATACGTTGATTTGAGAAAGAGACCAGACTATGAATAGGAGAGGACCTGAATAGAAAGAGGAATAATAAAAAGGAGCAATAACAATAAATGTGTATCTTAAAGCTTTTGTTTTTAGTTGGGGTCTGTGACCGACATTTGAAAGCTGGAAAAAGTCAGAAGAAAAAGGCAAATCATTCAAAGAAAATAAATAATGAAGACCAACTGAAAAGTTGCTTAGAATTGGCCAATCTATATACGAAAAGATAACAAAGGTGAACCACCCCTTTAAATTGTCAGTACACAAGATACCAATTTACAACTGACAACTGAGATGCACAGTTTTACCTGGGGCTGAAAGTCAATAGGCTCTAGACCTCGACACTCAAATTCCACAATTGTCTTAAATGTCTCACTGTCTTCAGCCTATATAGTGAATCCGGAAAATACAGAAAGCGAAACTTTAATTCTAAAAGATGGAAATCAATGCTAGAGTACATTCATTTCTATGCAGTACTTACATTGTATGGATGCAGTGAGGCAGCCAAGATATCTGGAAGGAAATGTGACAGATCAATATGTTGATTATATAGAGGATAAAGTAATCTGATCCCTCTGCACCCACACCTCCATGATTCCTCCAATCCCCACCGACTTCTTCCCCGGTGTCCAGGCTCTCTTCAGCTCCCAAACATTCAATTACCGATGTGAACAGTAAAATAATTAGTAGGATTTATTAGTAGTCCAACCATTCTGAGATCCAGTAATCCAGCTGGAAGAAATGAGCAATGTTTACATAAGTGTAGCAAGTGGTAATGATAACACACAGCACAGGACTGGCCCAGGAATTTCAGATGTAGCTTGGTGGCCTTTGCTGCTTCCCGGGCAAAACAAGAGTAGGGTAACATCTGGCATAGCAGATTCATTAAAACATAATCCCACAGATAGCATCTTGATCCAGGATATTCTATTTGTGGGGTTCATAGAAACATAAATATAGAACATATCATGAAAATTGGCAGCTATTCAGAAATAGCTGCCTCCGAAAAGTCTGGGGACAGCCTAATCTTTGCTCTATTGAAAACGATATGCCTTTCCTTCAGTCTCCTTGCATACAGCCTCTTATTTATATAGTAACTGATACATACCTGGGTGAGGAGGAATACAACAGTGACTACTCAGTTCTGGTCGCCTCCATAGCCTGGCCACACCCCCATGAACATATTTCAAATAATATTTTGAATTTGAATGAAAACAATGTCTTTTATGACTATTACTAAAGAAACTGACTTACAGAGGGCTGTCACTCACCTATGGAATTTTCCCGGGAACACAACTTGCACCTTTGGACCATGCTGGCACTACCTCTGCCTCCCTTTAGAGGCACGCTGTCCTGCAGACAAGATGTATTATACACAGTGCATTTTAGTACTCCAAGTGAACTACAATTATGAAAAATCAGTATTACAGGAATTCCTATACCATGAAATTTTAGGGCAGCATGGAAGATGGAATATATATATGTCAATTGTATCTATGCACCCTTGACTAATTAGTGATCTGTGAAGATACTATGGATAAATCTTTAGGCAGTTTGTGTTGGTTGGCTATGATGAAAGCATAAAAGCAGTGCACATGTGCAACCCACAGACTGAATCTACTGTTCCAGTGCAATGCCCACATCATGAAGGGAGTATGACCATCCCTAAATAGAATTGCATGAAAACTAAACAAAGGAAAAAAGGCAAACAAATACTGTTCCCTTTATACTGAAGCCAACAGATGATTTTCTTACCGACTACATCCCTATCCAATGTGGCTCCCGTTAGAAGCTAATAACAGTTGAAACTAGCTCAGGTTGCACCTGTGACTTCACTGCTGACATCAGTGGGAGGTTCAGAGAGACTGACTGAATTTGAAGGGCGATCAGACATTTATTGTTTGAGATAGAGTACTGGCAAGAATGGTTAGTGAAGGTCATGTGAGAAATGCTGCTTTCAACATTCCCTGGCACCCAGTGAGTTTATATAATGAAGCTTCTCCATATGGCTGCAGCCACTGGGAGTTATAATCTATTATTGTATGAAAACACAAAGGCATATTTTAAAATATACAGACACTCCAACCAACCCTTTTAGGTCCCCTTCCCTGCTCACCATAAGCGTTATGTACTGCCATTTGTCTGATACTTCTCCACAGTTCCCACATTTCAGCTACAAGAAGAAGTGAAGGGGAGAATTTGGATTTAACAAATATTTCATAGGTTCACTCATCACTACACTTGCTGTACATACATAATGTCACTCTGCTGCTGTATATCTCATGAATATGGTTTATTATATGCTTTTGAAGTATAACCACATTTATCAAGACTCGACAGACAGACGGCACTTCTGGAATAGGTTTATTGGGGTTGCTGCTGTAAAACCTAACGCGTTTCGGGAGTAAATCCCTTAGTCATAGTCACCAGCAACTCCAATAAACCTATTCCAGAAGTGCCGTCCAGGCCCGGACTGGCAATCTGTGGGTTCTGGCAAATGCCAGAGGGGCTGCTATAAGGTTCCATAGAAAGTCAGTCTTTAGTGGGCTGGTGGGGGCTGTTTGGGCCTCTGTGTGGGCTGATAGGGCCTCTGTGTACCTGAAATGCCAGGGCCTATTTTAATTCTCAGTCCGGACCTGGTGCCGTCTGTCTGTCGAGTCTTGTAACGTTTACAGTGGGGACACTGTTTGACTGAGCACCTGGATACAGGCAAATGCGGTGAGCAGTAGCGGTCCCTTTTTTGTTCTCTATCTAACCACATTTATCTGTGTGTTATTTCAATGTTGTTCCGTTCAACCAAATTATAAAACTCTGTGTGTTTTAATTCACTTGGGTTGGTTTTACCATACATATAAACCCCTTACAAAGGATGTGGTGTATGGCTCAAAGTGGCCATGTGGAGGACAGGTGTCAGTGTTACTTTATCATCTTTCAGGTTAAAAGTCTATTTTACTGTTATGCTGTGTGTTTTTCACTATTTCCTTGCTCAGCTGTTTGCAAAACATATATCATATATCGCTATACGCTAGGAAGTAACGAAGAGGAACCTCTTCAAAGAAACAGGGTCATGCTAAGAAAGTGTCACAACGGTTTGGGACCAAGCCACAGCCACTCTGCACCTGTGACTGCAGAAGCTTTCAGAATAAGGACATATTATGATTTTTGTTATGATCATTGGCTATGCTGATAAAACTCTTATATCCGGGGCTGCCAGCCGACACCCCACTTAACCTATATAACCCTCTGTGCCTTAGAATAAAGCAGAAGAAGCATTTTGTATACTGAACTGTCTGTGTCAGTGTCATTCTTCCGGTCTAGACCTTTGCACAAACTAATTAGGATGGGAATAGATACTCTCAGGACTGATTTTGTCCTTAACAGCCATATCCAGCATTGAGCTCAGTGATTTTAGTTTCTGTGGCCTACATGATTTGCAAATATTTAATACATAAAGTCTAGCTATGAGGGTTCTAATGTTAAATAGGGTACCGTGTGCAGAACCTTCTATTCCCCATATGTAATAAAACACACAAAGTTTGATTGGTGCAGTAATCTATAGCAATATGTTTGCTTTTAAACATGTGACCAGTAAATGCCAGTAGTAAACTTTGCACCATTTATTACATTTTCCCTTTTAAGTGCATGGTCTTAAAATGCTGTACCTGCTGCTCACAAGATATTATCTGCTCCTTCCACTAGAACAGTGGCAAATATTATAAGGTTTCATGCATATTCATTCTACGCTGTGTTACTGGGCTCTGAGAACAGCACTCAAACAGAGCTGATTTGCTTAGGAACAGCTAAACTATATGACATGACCCTGACAAGAGAATTTACCACCAGGTTTACTTACTAAAGCTCTGACTCATTTCATTAGACTTTGAGTTAAGTGTCAATAGCTAAGCTACTAAGCCTTCCTTCCTGGTGGGGTTGCAATACGATTTAATCAGCTGAAAGTGCTCTTCAACAATTCTGTAGTGTTGAGCTGTATTTTATTTAATGTAATTAAATAGTTACGTTAAGTACCAACCAATATCTGGTATTTAAAAAAAAATCATACTGCACAAACTAGTCACTGTAGGATAACCTACAAAAGATTGGGGCAACGTGCAACAGAATAACAAATGTAGCATGTCACCTTCAGAAACCACCGGAAATCTTCTCCATGTGGCCGCAGCTGCGTTAGGTTCTCCAGAGAGGCTTTGAACTGAAGAGCAAATTTCTGTGGAGAGAAAAAATAATATTCACATACACTTAAAGGGGACCCATCACCCAAACAAATTATTCCAAATCCTATTTTATCACGTTAGTCAAGCAAAATGAAATTTAATTACACTATATAAATTATTTGAATCTTGTTTCCTTCAGTCTGCGAATTCATAATTATAGCAAGCAGGCAGGAGCCATTTTGTGGACACTGTTATTAAGACAAGCCTTGCATCATCTCAAAATCTTGTTTGTGCACCAGAATGGGGGACCTGATGTACATCCCCATGCCCTGGTTACACAATTAAATGGTGAAGAGAATGGAAGAATGTGTGGAGAGTAGGGATGCACCGAATCCACTATTTTGGATTCGGCCGAACCCCCGAATCCTTTTCGAAAGATTCAGCCGAATACCAAACCAAATCCAATTGCATATGCAAATTTGCATATGGGAAGGGGAAAATGCAAATTAGGATTCGGATCGGCCAGGCAGAAGGATTCTGCTGAATCCTGCTGAAAAAGGCCAAATCCCGAACCGAATCCTGGATTCGGTGCATCCCTAGTGGAGAGCAGTGACATCTAGTAAGTGCTGAATGGAAAGAGAAAGTAATCGTCTGCCCCGCCTCTATGCCTAAGGCATAGAGAAGGGGCAGACAATATTTGATTGACAGAGGAGATTTTTAAATGAGTTTACAACAGCTATGAATGCTATTAGAAAAAAAAGAATTTCATGTTTAATTTGAAAATGTCTTTTAGTATACAGATTTTTATGTCTGGGAGACAGGTCCGCTTTAAGATGTATCTAAAAAGAAAGTCACAAACACACAGAATAACACAACATAACACATATAACTAGCCCTTGGAGCTGAATTGACTTAAATAATCAAAATAATACCTATTCTAATCAACATCTCCCTGTATGTTGGCGAAGTGCCATCCTGGTATCAAGTAATTCAAGAATGACGAATAGGTTTTCTCTTACTGAAATTGACAATTTTTCACCAGTACATGTACACACCAAAGAGAGCACCAAGACAACCAATGAATTTGGTACAATTGTGCTTTTGGTGTCACTATTCAACACTGTTAAGGCCCCCATACACGGACAGATATAGGCTGCCAACAGATTAAGTCAGAAGCTTATTTCTTAATGTATGGGGACCTCAAATGGGCTTCCCGGATCAATATCTGGCCAGAAGTCGGGCCAATGTCGATCAGCCAGGCTTTAAAATCCAGTCCATTCCGTCCTCCCATTATGATATGATCGTTGGGTCCTAGGGCTTACTATTGGATCAGCCCAATATAGCCAGCCTTAAGGTGGCAGGTCTCCATATGTATGGCCAGCTTTAGGAGACTGGCACCTTCCTTTGCATACTAAAGGAAGCATGCCCCTGTGTGATAAAACAATGATTTTTCTCCATTCTAAAGGGAGGTGGTTAGAGTGCTCTTCACCTTGCACGCAATGGCATCTTTCCACAGGTTAGACCACCTATTCACCGTTCTACTGTACCAAATTTAATTTTGACCTATTGTCTCACCCAGTTGCAGCAGTATTGAAACCGCTGCTGGAGATAGGCACATTATAGGTCTCAAAGGCAGCATATATGAAGTTGAACCAATGCCTCAATACTCTCTCAGCTTGTGCAGGTCCCTCAATTTGGCCCTTAACATTCGACCCCAAAATAAAATTCAAAAGCAATCTTGAAAGTGCATAACAAACACCTCATAGGATAGTATGTTTCCAGGATGTTACTGAGAGAGATGAGAGTAACCACCCCCATGTACTGTCTTAAATAACAGACATTAAAGAAGTGTACACAATGAAACTCCCAACAACCTTGTGATAATCAATAGAATATGGAACATTTTACCAAGACTGTCTCTACTTTCAGTCAATGCAGTTAATTACATATATATGACAGTTAGAAAACAAGAGGTATAAAGTGTAACGCATTGCTGCCTGAGAAGACTGAAGTTCATTTCATTCCAGACTACACTACTCACATTGGCAATCCACTTCAGTGCACAGGAAATGTATGTAAATTTAAATATGATGTATATAAGCAGGTTCAACTCTGTTTTTTGTACCTTTGATATAGTGCCCACACACAAAATGTATTAGGTGTTGTCTGTATTTGAAGCAATCCAGTTAAAGTTCATGAGGTAACTATAAGCTGCCTAAGGGTGGTGACACACGCTAAGATTCCGGGGAGATTAGTCGCACAACAACAAATCTCCTCTTCTTCGCGTGGCTAATCTCCTTGAAAAGTCTTCCAACTGGCTAGAATGTAAATCGCTGGCAGAATGGCACTCTGAGTGCTTTGTTTTCCAAAGTTGCCTCACGAGGAATCTTGGGACGACTTCAGAAACCAAAGCACTCAGAGTGCCATCCTGCCCGCAATTTACATTCTAGCTGGCGGGAAGGCTTTTCTGGGAGATTAGTCACCCAAGGAAGAGATTTGGGCAACTAATCTCTCCCACCCGAAGACCCAGAGTATGTCTGTTGCAAAAGGGCAATTTCCAAACTGCCATTTTTCTTATCTACTATGCAGTGTTTTCCACAGTGCAAATGCAGGCATGTGCTAAGTTGCAACCATGACAATTTGCAATTGACGCACCAATATGGACACAAAATAGCATCCATTTGGCAAATACCGGTAGCTTGAAAGTGGCAATGGATGCAATGTGTGTTAGAATAGGATGCACTGTTACTGTGTCCCGTTTGCTGGGTTTAAGTAAATAGAGTCTATAGACAACTTGTTCCTAGACATCCAAGCTGGCAGCAATTTCATGGATATCCTTATATCAATGTGCTTGATACAGGTCAGCAGTTTCTATTAACACAACCCGTTAGAACCCAGTTAGTCTGAGCTGGCAGTAATTCCATGGTTACACGTGTAATTAATTTGATCAGACAAAGGATAAGAAATCCTTACAAGTTTTTGTAAGATTGCTTCCATTTTCCTTCCCTAGATTTTGTGAACTCATTCAGTTGAGCAACTCTCTGCCAGCAAACATCATAAAGTCCTTTCCGATGCCAGTATATCATTTATTAAATCCCTTCAGAATGCCATGGGCATGTTACTCGTTATCAAGGTAAAAAAGGTATGATGGTTCTCGGGAAGCAGTGTTCATAAACTATCCTTTAAAGGAAAACTATACCACCAAAATGAATACTTACGCAACAGATAGTTTATATCATATTAAGTGGCATATTAAAGAATCTTGCCAAACTGGTATATATATTTAAGTATTATTATTTGTAAATGAAAATTTTCTATTTATGATTACCCAATGGCACATACAACTAGAAAAGTATATTATTATGAAAATGCTTTGTTTACATGAAGCAGGGTTTTACATATGAAATGTTTAGTGCAATATCTTTTTATATAGACCTACATTGTTTGGGGGGGTATAGTTTACCTGTAAGTGAATGATGGGACCCCATTTTTCATGATTGTAGGGCCCACCACGTGACCACTGAGCTAATACTTGGGGCCCCTGGGTGTAGGGCCTGACTAACTTTATAGTAGGATACAAAATATATAAACAGCAACCCTGTCCCTAAAAAGACCAAACAATGAATAAGGCCTAAAAGAGACGTTTGGCAAATGGCACGTACCAGCGCTTAATACTAGCAATGTGCACGGGAACTGGGTCCTTCAATACACGAGTTACCAGGGCCTATTTTGCTGTTCAATCCATTTACTGAAAGACTCGATTTCTCGCAGCGGACATAACGTCACATGTTTACTTTTTAATGGCAGAGACATCAACTCCATCCAATACATTTAGCTGCGTCCACGTGTATCACTGCATTCATGCAAAGCAAGAAACCATACCAATGCCTCAGACCATGCTCGGCACTTACCACCATGACGTCACACCCACCCTGCTTTACGACGCGTGTCACAGACGTAGCGCGTACAGCAAATGCGTCTCAACGTTCACGTGGTACAAACATCTGAAGAACGACGAATAAGAGGGTGGGAATGCTGCAAATCTACTTATTCCCTTCCGCCTTCCTGTGACCGGGAAACTTTGCTGAGAGAGGCGGGTCCTTTACACAAAGGCACAACATGGTGCTCCTAATGAATCCAATAATAAAAATATCCGATAATTATCTTATTAAAAGTTGTATTGGTATTGTGGCTATAGAAGTAGTGGACTCTGCACAGGGCTGCCTTCAGACAGGGGATCACGGGGCCCTGTACTGCAACATTTTTTGGTCCCCCTGGTCCCCGCCCACCCCATAGCTCAACCACCCCACAGTAAAAAGGCCACACAGACATCAGAGCTAAAACATTAAACCCCCCTAAGCTATAAAAAGCCATTAGTGATCAGGGGCCCCCCTGTAAGTAAAAATAATTGATGGTCTAGGCCCCCTCCCACAAGTTATGAATAGCCATTAGTGTCCTATGTATTTTAATACAGGTAAAGCTGCATTGGGATTGGCTAGGCTGAAGGGGAAGTTCTTACTCCACCTATCCAATCCCTGTACAGCTTTAACGGGACTTATCCTTAAAGAACCAATGAGGGTACAGAGGATCTAAATAGGAGAAAAATGTTGTGTGCACTAAGCTACTGTCCTATTATCTGAAGCCGGCAGCACGCTGAAGCATGGCTAGGCCCCCCCCTAGATACAAAACCACGCGGGGCCCCAAACAACTGTCTCCTGTGCCCCCCTGATGGCGGCTCTGAAGATAACTGTACCAGTCCAAGACTCTACTGCCCAAATCCTTACAATGTTCTGCATATCTGTAAATGTTGTGTATGTAGTTTGTACATGTAGGGACCCATATGCTCCCCTATGGCTTTACATGCCAACACTTCCTTGTACTCTGGTTGCTAAGCAAAAGCCCATGTATCTTCTGTAGCTTATTAGCATAATGTGTACAGTGTATTATTGGAGTGGTTTCTAATGGGAGTCTGGTGCTCAGACCCCAGTAAAGAGCATGCCTTGGTAAAGTCAGGGATACAGGGACCACGTGAATGAGGTGTGGTCATGACAGGGTAGTTCTCTGTACCAGCACTTTCTAGGAAAATGAGGCATATAGAGCTAGTTTAGCAAGAGCAGCCTGGCTCCAACTAGGAGGAATAGCAAGGGGGTAGCTCTCCCCTCAGGCAAGACTGGTCTGTAGTGTAGGGATCACAGACTAATAGGGATTTATGTTTAATGCTTTCCCTGATCCAATGTGTGGGGATCCAGTTCACGGTACAAATGCTCAGTAAGGCTAACCCTATTGATCTTTCTATTCAGGGCTTCTCCTCCATTCATATTCTCGTCTCTTATTCAAATCAATGCATGGTTGCTAGGGTTATTTGGACTTTAACAACAAGGTGAAATTGCAAACTGGAGAGCAGCAGAATAAAAATCGAAATACATCAAAACCCACAAATAATAAAAAATGAAAACCAACTGCAAATTAACAACCCCTTTAAAGTCCACTGATAATATTTTGACCGGACCTGAACTTCTATGGGGGCTGCACATTTTTACATTTAGATGCCATTGCATGCAGGATATGGCACATGCCAGAGTGGCAGTTGGAATCAGAGGTCTAGAGAGAAGTACCAGTGGCAGTTGGGATCAGTACTTTGGTTTGTCTCAGACCAGAGTGCATCTCTTGGTAATTTGCGGATTTCCAAGCGATTCAAAGCGATTTTACAGTGCGGAAAAGCGATTTTTATTTTTGCAGCTGAAAGCAAATTCACGAACTTTAGTTGACGTTGCTTTTGAAGAAAGAAGAAAATTCAACTTTAGTCCAATATTTGAGATCTTATTGGTACCGTCAAGATGAAGAGACGAATCGACGACAGGAGCAGCACCGAGCAAAGAAGTGGGAGAAAAAGGAGCAAAAAGGAGAAAAAACACGGGTGCAGCTCAGACAGGGAGCAAATAAAAATCCAAGGAGGAAAAAGACTCCGACGCAGCTCCTCAACAGAACGTAAGTAGAACCGGGTGATTTAATATGTCTGCATCAACTGTTTTTTACGTAATCCTAAAATATAATGAATCCTTCTTAATGGCAAAACAATTCTATTGGGTAATCCTAAAATATAATGAATCCTTATTAGTGGCAAAACAGTTCTATTGGGTTTAAATGATTTTTTATTGGAAAAATTATTAATGATCTGTATCAGTTAAATGATCTCAGTCTATTTCAACTGTCAAAATATATTTGTCAGTTGGTTATCTAAAGAACTGCGTCTCTCTGTTTATCTGTATCAGTGTAACTACAGTATATATATCATATATTTGTTTATTTATCTATCTATATATAGATGTGTGATAGTATATATAAATGTTTGTATCTGTTTATTGAATAGCTGCTTCTATTGCAAAAACTTTTGCAGAGAAGAATTATTATTCCTGTTGCGCTTATTTTTTCCATTAAAGGGGTGGTTCACCTTCAAGGTGACCTATAGTATGGCTAATTATAAGAAATTTTTTAATTGGTCTTGATTATTTATTTTTTAGTTTTTGAATTGTTTGCCTTTTTCTTCTGACTCTTTCCAGTTCTCAAATGGGGGTCACTGACCCCATCTAAAAAACAAATGCTCTGTAAGGCTACACATTTATAGTTATTGCTACTTTTTATTACTCCTCTCCTATTTAGCCCCTCTCCTATTCATATTCCAGTCTCTTATACAAATCAGTGAATGTTTGCTAAGGTCATTTGACGCTGCAAACTGGAGAACTGCTGAATAAAAAGCTAAATAACTAAAAAAACACAAATAATAAAAATTGAAAACCAATTGCAAATAGTCACAGGATAGCGCTCTTTACATCATACTTAGGGTAAGGTCACACAGGGAGATTTAGTCACCTGGCGAGTAATCGCCTCTTCTTCTGGGAGACAATCTCCCCGAATTGTTTTCCCCTGCCTTCCCGCCTTCCTCATGAGGCAACTTCGGAAAACGAAGCGTCGTGAATGCCAATTCGGGGAGATTGACACCCAGAAGAAGAGGCGATTAGTCGCCAGGCAACTAAATCTCTCCTTATCTCCCCATGTGCCTTTACCCTAAAAGTTAACTCAAAGGTGAACAACCCATGTAACTACTAATTACCATTCTTTAAATTTGTTTATAGCACTTCTCTCAGAAGAAGGAAGTGGATTAAAGAGGCCCCGAGTGGAAGAAGAGCTTCCTCTCCCAGTAGCAATCAGCAACTGCACCATCCATGCTGAGCTTGGGAGTGGAACATTCGGCAAAGTAAGTGCTGGGCTTCTGGGTAACCATACCTATATTTTCTTATTTAGTATTAATGAATATAAGAAGCAGGGAATTCCATATCTTTACTGAGGTTTACCCTGACTTTTAATGGGGTTTAACTTAACGTGGTATGGTGGCTTACCAATTTATAATCACAACTTTGTAACTAAAACCCTGTTTTTGTAAATACATGTACTTCCACAGATACTAAACTACTTATCAAACAGGGGACCAGGGAATGTGCATTGATCAATCCCCCTCTTTTTTTTATATCTTAACTGAGACATTATAAATAACTGTTAAGGAAAGGCCAGTTAGACCCTGGTCTAGAGGGCAAATATTCTGAGCTAAAAGGCAGGCCCTTTTCATAAATGTATCACTAGCAAATGACTTGGGATGAATAGTTTATGTTTATTATATACAGGTAGAATGAGAAACTATTTGGAACTGGATTGTGGGGGAGTAGCACAAAAGTGGCCTATGGTGAGAAAGGAAAATCCGGCCATGGATCATAGAAGTGAATTTCTAACATTTTATTTCTTATTCTGCCTTTTTTAGGTATGGTTGGTATCTTTTCCTAACAGGAGCCAGCATATGGCCATCAAAGTCATCAAGAAGAGCGACAAGACCAACATGTCCAACATCATCACTGAGGCCCGGGTACTGAAGACAGCTGCTGGATGCCCCTACCTTTGCCAAGGTCATGGATCATTCCAAACACAGGTACAACATATTATCACTAACTTTAGGTTAACTTGAAGTATTCCCAAAGGGGGCAGGATGTAAACAGGGTGGGTCACGGAATCTGCAGTGGAGTACCTGGGATACCATAGTTGCACCTTTATATAAGAATACTCTTACTATACCAGAGAACCACAAAATGTGTAGAAAAACCCCAATTACCTCTTTACATTTTCCTTGAGCTCCAAAGTAGTATTCTTCAGAAAATGCCACCTGTAGCTTTCCCTTGCCAGTCTACATAGGAGGCTAGAAGAGCTAGCATTCTTATAGTTATTTTAGTAAAGGCCAAGGACAGCAACCCTGGGTGCAGGAAGAGTAAAGGTGTGGGGCAGCTCAAGCTAAAACACATGCAAGATAAGCAGGTCCGCCATGGGGGGGTATTGAGAGAAGAGACCGCATCCAAAAGGTGGGGGGGTAAGGCGAATAATGAGAGTAACGCAAATTGTGTACATTATGTATGAATTTACTTACCCAATTTCTGCAAAAACTGCACTCACTTGCCTAAAAACTTACAGTAATTTACATAGAAGCTTATGTAACTTATCAAGCAATGGCAGGGGCACATTTCACTGACCCCGAATGAATGAAAAAACTCACGGTATATTCCACTACCCCAATAAGCTGACAGACTTTAGCAAATATACTGCAGCTACTTATCAGTCTCACTGGGCCCCCTATAGTTCCTGGGCCCTCCAGCAGTTGCTCTGTTCTTTATAGTTACACCCCTACTGTTCAATAATTTGATTCGTGAGATTGTATTGTAGTAGCTGTGACTGGAAAAAAATACATTCAACAATTTTAACATTTTGTCCAAGTACAACCTACCTAACTGCTAATTAACCATTTATTTAGTACACAAGGACATTGACCAAAAATGTTGCTACTGTGCGCACGCATTCATGTTTAAAAAAAAAAAACACTGTGTGCAAAATTTTGTAATCACATGTTTTCAGCCATATGTGCTTGTAGTTATTTTGCCTTTTGTTTCTTTAACCAGCGGCATGCTCTGCTCGCTATGGAGTATGTCAGTGGAGGGACCCTAAGAAATGTCATCAAGAATGCCGGCCAGCTGGAGATGGACTTAGTAACGTAAGTGACTTTATTTTTTTTGTAATGGGATAACAGAGCAGGAGCTGGCCTAGAGTACATGCAGAAGGAAGGATGGAAAGAGGTCAGCATTCGGAATCTTCAGCCAACTGATTTTCATCTTTTGTTTTTGTAAAGGAAATCACCTAGGGAATCTATGTATGTAATATATCTGTAATGGCACAACACATAATATCTTTCTCTTCTATAAAGTGCTGTCCTGTAGCTTTACTTCCCATTGCAGTAAATCCACTGTCCCTACAGCAAGGAAATAGGCACAAAGCATCTTTTTATTCAATTTACTCATCACCTCATTAAAATTTGCTAGAATGGGGCAAAAAGAGTTGTGTCTCAACCTGTATGGAGTGCTGCCTTTGTTAAGACACATGGAGATGTGACCGTCATTCAGAATGCTGAATGCTTGAAGGACTAGGGCAACCCCTTGAATTGAGCTGTAAGGGCCATGGTTTTATGTCCCATAGCAGTCCTACAGGTGTGCCTAGCCTTTAGTTAGTGGGCCCTCATATATTACAGCAGGGCCAAAGCACCGTTATAAAAATAACTATAGTATAAACAAAGCAAACAAATGTACTTACTATGGAAATGTTAATTTCTTTTCTCCAAAGATTCTACGCAGCAGAACTGGTGTGCGGGCTGCAGTTTCTCCACTCTAAAGGGATTATTCATCGGTATGTAAAATTTATAAACATCCCATATATTATCTTTCTGTTCATATATATTTTCTGCAAACCCATTGTTCTCTCAAATAAAATTAATATTATGCAAATGGCACATGGTGCATTTTGCCGCCTGTATGTTATACACCTTTTATTGCAATGCATTGAAATCACTGCCAGGATATCAGTAATAAAGATTTAAAAATAGAGTATTAAGAAAATGGAGTATAAAACAGAGTATTAAAAAAACTGTAAAACACCATGAATTTGGGGAAGAGGGTTCACATTCCTTCTCACCCCCACTCATAAAATAGTACTGACTGACTCCCAACATTTACATTTACCTCTCACACTACTTACGTGCTCTTTCTCAATTCCTTTTAATTTTTTAACCCTAATGTTTACCTTGCAGGGATCTTAAACCAGCTAATGTCCTAGTAACCAACGAGGGACATATAAAGATCGTCGACTTTGGTTTGGCAGCTGAGGGCGTGTTTGGAAAGAAAAAAATCAAAGGCACAAAAGGAACACTGCCCTTTATGGCCCCAGAGGTATGTGACTGTGATTTAATTTATATGCATATAGCAGAGAGGTAATAGATTCTCTAAGTTGTGCTTATACTTATAAGTCTATTTCATGCATTTAAATACTTAACTAAAAAATATGTTTTTTGTGTTTTTTGCTGGTATATGATTTTTTTTCTATACAAAGCAATTCAGATTAAAAGGGGAACAAAAGTCAATCACTAGATGGGGTCTCAGATAGCATGCTCTGGGTTCCTTCCTACCCATCATTTTAACTGTTCCCAAGCAACCACTGTCATACCTCCCAACTGTCCCTTTTTTGGAGGGACAGTCCCTCTTTTGGCAGCTCAACCTGCAGTCCCTCATTTGTACTGGAAAGTCCCTATTTTCTCTGCACTGAACAGCCAGAAAAAGACACAAAGTTTCTCACTTAATTGGCTTTTGGCAGAGAGCAAAGAACAGCTAAAAGGTGCAAATAAGATACTTTGTAACAATTTTGAGACACAAAAAAACAGTTTAGATAAGGAGAAATATTTTCAAACTTTCATAACCTGCCAAATTATGTAAAATGAACATGGTAATTAGGGGGTGTGGCCACAGAAAGGCGTGTGGTCAACAACATTCGCTGTTCTACGTGCGAAAAAAATTTTTGTCCCTCTTTTTACTTCCAAAATGTTGGGAGGTATGCACTGTGCTGCCCAGGGTGGGACACATGCACCCTAGAGTAATTGCTGGGAGTTTACTACTCATGTGAACAGCTTCAGCACAAGAGAGACTTACAGAAAGAGCAGAGGTTTAGTTAAATGTATGCACTAGAGGATTTTAATAACAATCTTTTTTTTTCTTCAAATCTAGGTGTTAAAAGAGAAGAGATATAATAGAGGAGTAGACTGGTGGGCATTAGGGATCATCGTATCTAAAATGGCATGTGGGACCTCACCATTCATAGAGTACGGCAACAGTACAGAATGCCGTTTGTCGATTCTTCTTGAACAGCCATGCATTCTAATAAGGTTCAGGCCCGAATTGCAAGATCTCCTGCGAATGGTAAGTATTGGAATTTATGGAGAGGGTATAACTAGTTCTGCTATATTAAATAATTTCCTAGAGAACTGATACTGTTCCTAGAGATCTAGCAGTGACACTAACTGGATATTCCTGTTTGCTGAATAGCGTATAGGCAATTGGACAAAATCCCTGTTCTATGAGGGTATTACTGACAGGTGTGTAGCTTCATATTAGCAATAAATATCTGATAATGTTCTCTTTCGTTAGCTCCTGAAGAAAAATCCAAAAGAACGACTAGGCTGCAATGGAAGTGTTCGGGAGCACCCATTTTTTAATGCCATTGATTGGGTGCAAATAGAAAACCGGACTCTACCACCTCCTTCCCAGCCAAAAGCAGTAAGTACATGACTACATGTGTTTTGGTATGCTACTGCTTATTATGAATAGGCACTTATCTTGAAATGTTTGTGTTTTAATACATATTCTGGGCTAGAGACCAGTGTCTTCCTGTACTACAGTCTCTACATAGCCGGTTAGGACTAGGCCTAGGTTTATTAACTCTGTGGAAAACGCTCTATGGCATTCCACAACGAATACAATTGCACTTAATATTTTGTATTGTACTAATGCCATCTACTTTACTTACATTTTTTTTGGTAACAAACTAATTTATATTTTGTTTAACTGCAGTTGTCACCTGTGGATTTTAAGAAGACATGTGAGGAGCCACCATCATTCTTGGAGTCCCTGAAACATACTATCACATCAGGTGATCAGGTATCTCTTCAAGATATGGCATGTCTGGATTAAATTTCACAGGTTCCAGCCATTTCTAGACCTTTTGGCAATGATGGTGATCTTATACCCTACCATCGTCCCCATGCCACAACAAACATCAGGCCCCATTATCAATTCCATGACTTCCAGTCTTCTGTCCTCATTATTGTCATCTTAATTTTGGCCTAACGGAGGTTCCATCAGTTGCCATCTGCCCCAGGGTTTGGCCCTTGATATAAAACTCTGCCTTTGGCGTTTTTTTTATTAGCCCCTGCCATCGCCCTCTTGTAACACTTGCCACTAGTCATTACCATCAGCCTTTGCCCCCACACCAATGGTCTATCACTCACCATTTCCATTATTCCCTGGCTAAATCATCACCACCTATTTCTGGGCCTTTCCATCTGGTTCTGTCTGACTCTTTCTATCAGTTACTGTCTCTGGCCCTCAGCCAATCAATGGTTCATTTCATCGGCTCCTCAGCTCTAGCCCTATTATCTCTACTACTGTCATTCACCGTCAGCTCCAACTATTGGGTCCTGTATCACCATGAATCCAGCATCACCATTGGCCCTAAAACCTTTGCACCCAGGGGTGATTCTGCCCTCACTTCCACCCTGAGGTAGCCTACCCGATGCCATCCTTTTAACACCCATGGTTACCTTTTAACCAGGTAGAAGTGGGCTGCATCATTGTGCAGAGAAATTGCTCACTATATACTAAAATAGTCTAAATTCCCCTTTAAAAAAGATAAAGTTGACACTTAAGGGTACTAGGAACAACTTTTTGCCTCCCCTGTAACCCATAGGCATTACTGTCTGAGGCAAGTACCTCAACTAGCCTCATAGCTGGAGCGCACCTATTTGCACCACACAGTACACTTTAATATTACCCCCACCTTTCATTCTAACTCCAGTTATTTAATTTATGTATGTTATGTTTGGCTAAGGTATATAACTAAAGGACTCTTATTTAAATATGGATTTCTTAAAAACACAAATTGATCAAGGCAACCTGTAATTGTATAGGCCATTAAATAGAAATAGACAGAAAGTAAAACATTAAATAGGAAACTAGAGTATAGTCTAACAACAATACTGCACTACTTATCCAGGGATTTATCCGATTGCCATATTGGAGTCAGGAAGGAATTTTTTCCCCCCTCTGAAGCACACTGGACACAGCTTCAGATGAGGTTTTTTTTGCCTTCCTCTGGATCAAGATAAATAGGAATTTTATGAAGATAAACAAGAATTTTATGAATGAAAGGTTGAATCGTGTGGCTATTAATATTTTTTAACCTTACATATTGAAGTACTACTAATTACTAAATTATGCAGGATAAGGTAGGATGGAATGCTTAAAAATTACAGAATGTAAGAACAAAACCTATATAATTAAGTTAAAATAAAATGTCAAAAACTTCATTGGTTAAAAGAACTCATAGTTCCGTATTACCTCATTAGAACCCCCCTATTATAGAACCACCCTCATGTATTGGTAAAATTTGCCTTAAATTATAGGAAATAAATTAAATATCAGGCATTTTATTCAGTGGTATAGGCATAGCAAGGGAGCATATCATAGCTTAAATAAAATAAGCTAAACTTGATTTCAATGATTAAATATGGTAGAAAATAATATGTAGGACCAGCAATAAAGTAGATGAATTTTGTACAAAACAACTAAAATAGACTAATTTAAACAGAAAAGTTGCAGCCATATTAATCCACAGGTGAAAGGTTAGTATTTGTGATATTTATTTAGATTAGCAGTAATTTTTTAGGGCTCATTGTTAAATGAAAGACCTTTCTCTTCCTCGGGTTCAACCAGCAATCTTTATTATTAGTGCTTCTTGAACCTACGAAAGAAGAAATGTCTCTCTCAAACGCTAGCTGTAATAATTCTTAGTCCAAATAAAAAGTATATCCCAACAATACTTACTTTTTGCCTCTCTAATAAGATGGTTAGTATACAGGGGCAATTCTAGTGATGCCGCCCCCTGCTCCCCAGGGGTTACTTTTACTGCGCCAAAGTGGGCCCAGCAGGGCAGCGTCACTAGTGCTTTCTGCACTAGAGGAGTCAAATTTCCAATTTAAATAACAGAAATTTGGATTTTAAAGTTACCAGGAGTGCCTTTTTGCCACCCCTGTTAACTTGTGGGCTGCTCCATTCTGAGGCGAATTTCTCAACTCGCCTCATGGTGGCAGCGCCCCTGTTAGGATAGGTTAGGGACCTGCTCAGAGAGTCTACCTTGACGTGGTGGCAGGCTTGATATCCTTTGGCCAAACATATGTCATTTTCCTAAAGTACCAGAATGATTATTGGATGCCATTCAGGTTGTACAGAACTACACGATTATTGATTCTTGAGTCTCGACCACAGAAGAAGCCAACTGAGACGACTGAAGATAAATCCCATCAGCGAATATTTCCTTTACTCAGTTTGATATTCCTCTTTCTGTAATAAAGTTATCCAGGAATCCTATGTTATGTTGTTTTCTGTGTATCATACCATTTATTGGCCAACACCTCCACTGAGTTATACCTTAGTAATCCTAGCGTCACAGACAGGACCGCCATCAGTAATCGCAGGGCCCCATACGACAACATTTCCTGGGCCCCCTGGGCTGCGCCCACCGCAAGCCCCAACTACAGGTCTGCCTTCCCTACCACACATTAAAAAAAAAAAAAAAATATTGGTGGCTAGGGTTCCCACATGTTAATAAAAAAATATTGGTGGTCAGGGCCCCCCATAAAAAAACATTTGTGGCCAGGCCCCCCCCATAAAAAATATTGGTGGCTAGGACCCCACATGAGAAAATAAAATTGGTGGCCAGGGCCCCCCCACATTATAAGAAAATTATTGGCCAGGGCCCCTTAAACGTCCATGCCTTCCCGAAGTCAGCATCTCTCAGAAAGATGGGGGGCCGGCTAATCAAGTAGGTGTGGCGTGGCCGGGGCCCCCCCTTACCCTCAGGGCCCCCTACAACTCTCCCCCCTGATGGCTGCCCTGACCCTGCAGTCTGGGCCCCCATTCCAACTGGAATATCTATTCTGCAAATTAATGCTTAAGGGCTCTTACAGACGAGGGTTTTTACCTGCGCTTCCCCTGCGTTCGGATTTTCTGCGTTCAGCCGCAGGGGAGCGCAGGGATAGACACATTACATTTTTTCCAATGGGGCTGTACTCACACAGGCGCGTGTAGACAAGGAAAGCAGGTTGAGACGCAACATGCTGCATTTTTCCTGCGTTTGGCGCCTACGTGAGTACAGCCCCATTGGAAAAAATGTAATGCGTCTATCCCTGCGGCTGAACGCAGAAAAACTGAACGCAGGGGAGCGCAGGTAAAAACGCTTGTCTGTAAGAGCCCTTAGTGAGATTTCTATGATTTTTATCTTTAGCCTTTTTATTCAGGACCTCTCCTCTTCATGTCTTTAAACTACCTACCCCAACTAGGGTAAGTGGAACCATAGCAGCCAAGTTTGTGTACAGCTTTCCGGTTTGGAATTTCAACTAACAGGTAAATTAAGTGAACATTACAAAATATGAACAGTCATGTGAAAAAGTTTGGGAACCCCTCTTAATTCTATGGAGTTTTGTTTATCATTGGCTGAGCTTTCAAAGTAGCAACTTCCTTTTAACATATAACATGCCTTATGGGAACAGTAGTATTTCAGCAGTGACAAAGTTTATTGGATTAATAGAAAATATGCAATATGCATCATAAAATTAGACAGGTGCTTCAATTTGGGCACCCCAAAAGAGATTCCAATACTTAGTTGAGCCTCCTTTTGCAAATGTAACAGCCTCCTATAGCCTTTGATGAGTGTCTGGATTCTGGATGGCAGTATGACCATTCATCCATACAAAAGCTCTCCAGTTAAGTTCAATTTAATGGCTGCCAAGCATGGACAGTCTGCTTCAAATCATCCCATAGATTTTCAATGATATTCAAGTCAGGGGACTGTGACGGCCATTCCAGAATATTGTACTTCTCCCTCTGCATTAAATGCCTTTGTAGATCTGTGTGTTTAGGGTCATTGTCTTGTTGGAATATCCAACCCCTGCGTAACTTCAACAATGCTTGAACATTATCCTGAGGAATTTGTTGATATTGGGTTGAATTCATCCGACCCTTGACTTTAACAAGGGCCCCAGTCACTGAATTATCCACACAGCATGATGGAACCTCCACCAAATTTGACATTAGGTAGCAGGTGTTTTTCTTGGAATGCGGTGTTCTTCTTCCACCATGCAAAGCGCTTTTTGTTATGTCCAAATAACTAAATTTTTGTCTCATCAGTACAAAGCAATTTGTTCCAAAGTGACTGTGGCTTGTCTAAATGAGCTTTTGGATACAACAAGCGACTGTTTGTGACGTGAGTGCAGAAAGGGCTTCTTTCTCATCACCCTGCCATACAGATGTTCTTTGTGCAAATTGCGCTGAATTGTAGAACGACGTACAGATACACCATCTGCATCAAGATGTTCTTGCAGGTCTTTGGAGGTGATCTTTGGGTTGTCTGTAACCATTCTCACAATCCTCCGCATATGCCGCTCCTGTATTTTTCTTGGCCTTCCTGATCTGGGTTTTACAGCAACTGTGCCATTTTCTGATTACATTCCTTACAGTTGAAGCTGTCAGTTTAAACCTCTGCAATAGCTTTTTGTAGCCTTCCGCTGAACCATGATACTGAACAATCTGTTTTCAGATCCTTTGAGAGTTGCTTTGAGGATCCCATGCTGTCACTCTTCAGAGGAGAGTCACAACTTGCAATTGGCCACATTAAATACCTTTTCTCATGATTGGACACACCTGCCTATGAAGTTCAAGGCTTAACGAGCTAATCCAACCAATTTGGTGTTGCCAGTAATCAGTATTGAGCAATTAAATAAATGCATTCAAATCAGCAAAATTCAAGGGAACCCAAATTTTTGCACAGCCAGTTTTTCTCATTTGATTTAATCTCATACAACTGAATACTGCTTCACTAAAAATCTTTGCTCAGAAAACAACCCAGTACTCAGATGTTCCTGGGAAACAAAAGACATACCACTTATCTTTTTTGTTGAAAGTGGAGTAAATTACCATGCAAGCTGCCGAGGGGTTTCCAAACTTTTTCATTTGACTGTACATATACCGTATATGCTTTTATTTGCCAAATATTTATTTGGTCTATGCAGATACCACCAGCCTTTCAGCTACAGCAAGGGCAGTGTAGGCTCTAGCTGTGAAGTTTTTGGAAGCATTATTAAAATGTGATGCATTTAACAGACTACTAACCTGAGTAAGGTGCTATATAAACCTAAAATGCAACACAAGGTTGCTTCATTTGACAGCTAATCTGGAGTAAAATGAAAATTTCATATAGAGGAAAATTGCTTCAAAAGTGGGTTGGTGCAGGCAAAGCAGTTCCCCCAACATTGGCAATAACCTTCGCAGGATTCAGTCTTAGTCGGTCACATTATACTGACCCAGCATAGCTTATAGGGGTAACACCTTTTATTTTAGTATCATGTAAACTGGAATGTGGAGACAATTGTAATTGCTCTGAATTCTTTTTTTTTTTAAATAACATTTTGTTCAGGAACTCTTATTCAGCAGTTATCCAGTTGCTAGGGTCCCATTTATCTTAAAACAAGGCAGTGGTTTAAAATGAGAAACTGAGATAACAAGGGAGGGCCCAATTAGAAAGACAATAAAAACCAAAACTTTTTAGCCTTGAGAGAAGTATTTTTTTTTTTGTAGCTGCCCGAGTCAGTCATTCACCTGGAAAAAGCCAGCAGAGAAAGAAAAAAAAATCGAATGACCAAGACCAATTGGTGGCTAGTTATTCCTTAAAAAAATCCTTTCTCTCTCCCAACTGATGTATAACGTAGTTATTCCTTAACACTAAAAGTTTGTGAACTGCCTTTAAAGGACATATAAACCCTATATTTTCCAACCATGTATATAAGTTGGCCAAATCTCCCCCATCCAAACTGCATAATTTCTACCACATATTTCCCCTCTGTTTGCCAGCACTGTCCCATTTTCATAAAACAAACAACAGCTATGGGGGTTTACATGCCATTTAAAGGGGTTGTTCACCGTTGCGATAACTTTTAGTATGACGTAGAGTGAGATATTCTGAGAAAATTTGCAATTGGTTTTCATTTAGCTTTTTATTCAGCAGTTCTCCAGTTTGCAATTTCAGCAAGCCGGTCCAAATTACCCTAGCAACCATGCATTGATATGAATAGGAGACTGGAATATGAATAGGAGAGGGTGTACATAGAAAGATATATAATAAAAAGTAGCAGTAACTATAAATTTGTAGACTTACAGAGCATTTGTTTTTTAGAAGGGGTGAGTGAAAGCTGGAAAGAGTCAGAAGAAGTAGGCAAATAATTCAAAAACTATACAAAATAATGAAGACCAATTGAAACGTTGCTTAGAATCTGCCATTCTATAACATACTAAAAGTTAATTTAAATGTAAACCACCGCTTTAAGTGATCTAAGTATACTTTCAGGGTAAGGTGCAAAAAGGGCATGAACTTTGTATTTACATTAAATACAACTGTGATCATGGTTGTTTTGCCAACATTTTATTAAAGTGTGTCAAATCTGTAGAAATAAAACCATGATACCAAACATAAAAAAACCTCAGATGCACAATCTAGTATAAGGAAAATATTATACACTCCCATCCATAAAAAAAAGAATCCATTCCATTAGATGGGCTTAATTTTGAAGTGAAGTCCAATCAAACTGAAAACCAAACACTTCAGGTCCTGAACCAAGTAGTAGAATACTCTTAACCCCTCAGGATCTCTAGAAGAAATAAAAAAAACAAAACACAATTATTGATTTTGTAGTTTTTTTTTGAGAGATAGAATTCTGTTGACGTGTTACAATATGCCCCTTAATGCTGTCTGATAATTTACATCGCAAGGAACAAACATGGAGTAGCTTCAGTTTCTCGGTTTTTCCTGTTTAGCTTAAGTAAAAACAAAACACTTTTTCATGACTAAAATAGGCAAAAGTATGTTCACCACAAACCAAATTCATTAAACTCGTGTTGAACAAGGGTGTACTTCCCATTAAATAAAACTGGGGAAATGTGCCTGGAAATAATGGAGTAGTATATATATTTATGACTTACTTTGACTGATTCACATCGATAAGCGATCCAATTTTGGACGTAGTAAAAGAAATGTGTTCATCACCAATAACTATCTCCAGCTCCTGAACAAGTACAAAAACAGGCTTTAGTATAGGATTAAGAATAAAGTATTATATGAAATACTTTGGTAGAATTACATACCTGCCGTCCTACTCTATCTGGTGGCGGCCACAATGCATCATCTTCTTTTGTGACCTCACTGTCATCTATTATCCTTTTTAATTCCTCCATTACACTTTTGTGTACATAGGCCTGACAAGAAAAACACAACCCTCAGTACACATTTTAGGAACACAGCAGGTGGTCAAAATCAACAGAATTTTTTTTCCTATGGTTTTCATTTCCCTATGCAGTGTGATAACTTATTAGAACAAATGATATTGATAGGTCACATAGCCATATATATTCCCCTCATCATTACACCAATCACAACAAAACAACTTGCTTCCCCATTTATACAAATCTAAGTTCAAAGTTCAGACCTAGTCCTGAAAAGATATTCCAGTCAGAGGAAGCGCCAGAAATGGGCGAAACTCATAATATGAAATTTGATGGAGTACAGCTAAGGGAAATGGAGAAAGCATCAGAAAGAAAGAGGGGGGGGGATACCAATTAAGTATTCTCTACAGCAGTGATCCCCAACCAGTAGCTCGTGAGCAACATGTTGCTCTCCAACCCCTTGGATGTTGCTCTCCGGGTCCTCAAAGCAGGTGCTTATTTTTGAATTCCAAGCTAGAAATCAAGTTTTAATTGCATAAAAACTAAGTGAAGTGCCAAAGAGAGCCTCCTGTAGACTGCCAGTCCTCATAGGGGCTACCAAATAGCCATTGACAGCCCTTATTTGGCACCCAAGGGACTTTTTCATGCTTGTGTTGCTCCCCAACTCTTATTACATTTGAATGTGGCTCACTGGTAAAAAAGGTTGGGGACCTCTGCTCTACAGTATCTAGCTGAACAAATTAGTTCACATATACAGATTTACATATCCCCACAAATGTCCTACCTCTACTTACATAGAACCCATCACAACACACTCCTCCACACAATTAACCTTCTGTCTTACTATTATACCACAACTCCCTCAAGTACTACTCCTCCTCTTGCCAAAGACAATTTGCATTTCTCCACAGATGTGGTTAGTCTTTAACAATAACAATATTGTGTGCACCAATATATGTATGTAATCTCAAAAAAATAAAAATGAATTATGTAAATAATGTCTGCTGCTAGAAAGAAAGGGAGGAGAAGCAGAATAATATTACAGTGAAGAGTGTGGCTAGGGCAGCAGCAGATACCAAGGTAAAACAGCATTTTACATTGTTTTTGTGGACCCACCAATATATAATGCATAATAAATTTGCCTGATTTTACTTTTTTTTTACAATTATTTCTTGTTCCCTTGTAAAATGTAAATGGGGGTTCTGTATATTTGTTCAATATGAGGTCAATTATTAGGGCTTGTACTGAACAAGTACAAGCCAAACAAGGCTGTTGGGAGTGTTTTCTCTTAAAACAGAACAAAAGTAGTATGTAGCATAAACTAACCTCCTTCCTGATCATAACATCATTCTTATAATTGCTGTTGTTGGCATAACGGAGTTTTCCTGTAAAGAAAGGGAGGGAAAATGTCATTGCTAATAAACGCATCCTGTTAAGTTACTAAATTGATATTTCTATTTTTGTGGGGACCAAGAATGTAACAGTGAAACAAGCTATATACCTTAAACACGCTAATGAGTAAGTCAATTAAATTACAGTAGAACCACAATTTTCCAGAACGGACCGTTTTCTTGCGGTCTCCTTCAAGCAAGCCACTTTTTTATTTATTTCACAGATTTAATGGTTTCCTGAAATGTACACTGGTTTGCTGTTGGCCCTAGCAAATGCAGAACCCGGGGGGTTCTACTGTAATATACATGCATACATTTATATTGATCTTCTTGTATATACAGTATTGAACATTTTTATCATATATTAACATTGTAATAAACATTATACCATGCTATACTGTAATACACCATTATCAGCAGTACTATACATTGTATTTATTGTAATATACAAATGTCACATAGACCTAGTAAGACAATGAACTGGTGGCTAGTCTGTAATTTGGAAACCAGAATTTTTTTTAATTGTAGGTCACCCCTGAAACAATATAAGTTGGCAGAACAAAACAGGATTACTCCATGAGCATTGGCAATCTGTGTGCATGTTCTTTATTATACTATATAGTTACTTGCTAGGAGAAGACAATCCTTTTGTACTATGTAGCGCATCTAACAGTGGCCTGGGTGTGTAGGGTTGGTAAAGACGCAGAAAAAATAAGCTAATTCTGGGGAAACTCAAATTAATAAAACAACAAATTTAACTTTGTATTTTATATGCAAGAAGTGTTTTAAAGTAATGAAAAAATCATGTAGTGTTGCACTGGTAAAACTGATGTATTTGCTTCAGAAAACACTGCTATAGTTCAGATAAACAAGCAGCTGAATATCAATGGCGGAAATTGAAAAAAGGCTATATGGCACAGGTTAAATAATGGATAACGCACAGCACCATTATATTTTACAGAGCTTATCCGCTGTGTAATTAGAGTCTTTTCTCTGTTCAATGACTGCCCCCATTGCTACACAGCAGCTTATTTATATAAACAATAGGAGTGTTTCTCAAGCAAACAGCAGTGTTACCAGTGCAGGGCAACACTGTATTATATTTAATACTTTAAAACACTTTCATTTTTTGATGTTACAGGTCCTTTAACAGGATCCCAAGAAAAGAAATTCTTTGGTCATAACCAAAACATTTTGCCTTTCCAGGAAAACTTGGGAGCAGCAAAACATCCCATACAACAAAAGATGTCCACAGCAATACAGTTAGTAGCTCCTAAACTGTAAGATTGTATGTAATTCGTGCAGTGTGGATACTATTAGGGAGAGGCTAGGAATTTGCCCCTAACATGTTGCACAGAGCTGGGCATGTGGATGGCGGAAGTGAGATAAGTGGGCGGAAGTGAAAAGACAAGACAATAGGTAAACACACTAACACAGCGGCCGCCAGTGTTCTAACCCTTGTGAAGTACAAAGCAGTATCGAAGCACGAGTTGTACAGAGGAGCTCCTGGTACCGTGTCAGAATGTAATCACCTCCGTGTTTGTTTTTCCATTTACCACGTTACCGAGCCTATTCTCGCGATAATAAAGGCAAAGTAGAAGCCGCCGTCCCGCTAACTATGGCACTTGTTAACCTTCATAATCTTTATCAGGAGGCATTTTGCTTTGCGTTGCACTTAAAAGAGCTCTGAGCCTTTATGCACTCACACTCGGACTTTTGTTGGACGATGGAAGCCCCACGTTGTCGCTTGCATGTGAGGCCCACTGCCTTCCAACATTGGAGACTCCCTTAGCCCGCCATTATGTATTGCAGCAGTGGTATCGATCTACCTCAATACTTACCGTCAGGCCGAAACTCGAACTCCAAGAACTCATGTCCAAACTTGCCCTTGTGTCCAACATAATAGCGGAGATAGAAATCGCTCCCCATGTTACCGGTCGCGGTGCTGTATGACGGCGCTTAATAACTACGTCACCAACAAAGCGCGAACATAGGACGTACTATTTCCTGGAAGATATAATTGGCTGGAATGTACCAACCAGATGAGTGGGTTGTTTAATCTCAGCCAATAGCGGCACAGGGGTAATTTCGCTGATATGGCCGTCTGTATTAATACACGTCTATGACATCATACGCCTCTGTTTCCAGAGGGTTAAACGAGTTGAGGCATGTTAATTGTCTAGGCAAGATAAGAGGCATAGACGTATGTAGGTGGGAATTCTAGTTTCTCAGTTAGTAAGTCTTGGGTTAGGGGTTCTAAATGCACACTAATCCATACCTAACAACATCTGAAAATGGGAAAGATTGATATAATCTACTGCAGTGCTGTGAATATTTTAAGAGCTCTAGACTGTAAGCTCTTCTGGGGCAGGGGCAGATGTGAATGATCTCTGTACAACACTGCAAAATTAGTCAGCGCTATATAAATATCAGAAAAGAAATGAGTAGGTGAAACCATACCTCCCAACATTTTGGAAGTAAAAAGAGGGACAAAAAATCTTTTTCCGCACGTAGCACAGCAATTTTTTGACCACACCCCTTTCTGTGGCCACACCCCCTAATTACCATGTTTGTTTTACAAAATTTGGCAGGTTATGAAAGTTTGAAAATATTTCTCCTTATCTAAACTGTGTTTTTGTGTCTCAAAATTGTTACAAAGTATCTTATTTGCACCTGTTAGCTGTTTTGGGCTCTCTGCTAAAAGCCAATTAAGTGAGAAACTTTGTTTCTTTTTCTGGCTGTTCAGTGCAGAGAAAATAGGGACTTTCCAGTACAAATGAGGGACTGCGGGTTGAGCATAGAAAAGAGGGACTGTCCCTCCGAAAAAGGGACAGTTGGGAGGTATGGGTGAAACCTTTAACTATGCCTATTTTGTATACACGCTTCTATTGTCACACCTATTTAACTATCCTGCTTTTAATGGACGAAGTTTAAGTTTAGTATGTTTTGTTTGATCCTACACCTGACCAATCTTCCTCCCTTATTTTCCCAAAACAGCCTAAAAACTTTTTTGTCAATGACTTTTTGGAGGCTCTGCTTACTGTGGCTACAGAGCCTCAATACTCTAATCCAGGGTTCCCCAACCTTTAGAATCCGTGAGCAACATTCAGACCTAAAAGGAGTTGGGGAGCAACACTAGCATAAAAAATGTTCCTGGGGTGCCAAAAAAGGGCTGTGATTGGCCATTTAGTAGCCCCTATGTGGATTGTCAACCTAAATTGAGGCTCTGTTTGGCAGTGCACCTGGTTTTTATGAAACCAAAACTTGCCACCAAGCCAGGAATTCAAAAATAAGCTCCTGCTGTGAGATCACTGGGAGCAACATCCAAGGGGTTGGGCATCAGTGCCGAGCCAAACCAGTTGGAACCCTAGGCAATTCAACCAGCCACCTTGCCCCCGTGCTTGTTTGCTTGAGTATGCTCCTTTTTCATGTGCACCCATTTGTTCATGCACTAGACACACAGCTCCTGCTTATCTCTAGTTCCAGCCATAACTCTAAATGTTGTTCCTGGTGGCAGGGCCATTAGTACTCATGGACAATAATACTACTAAATTAGCAGGCCCCTCCCCCCAAGGGCACTATTATTATTAACCCATTGGTTTCCTGTGGAGGGCCCTGGCAACAATCTGAATGGGACCCCAATTTGAAAAAATGAGCTGTGGAAGCATGGCCACACCCCTAATCCACTTTGTTCCTAGCCATTATATGAAAACAATGCCCACAATCTGACCAAACCCCACCATTTCCTTGTAAAGTAAATCCCATCCCATTATCAACCTGCAAATCAAAATTTCCTCGCGTGAGTGCCAACATTGGACTTTCTCACGCATGCGAAATTGGGGCCAATTTGGTATTCGTGCCTATTGCACATGGGCCAAAGATTACTAAAGGAAAACAAGAGGACCCGAAGATACTAAAGATAGCACCCATGAACTCCACTGCGCTACTTTGCATCAATATGCCAACATTAATGCCAGGGACACTTTTTTCAAGTAAGGTCCTATGGAGGGAAACAGCAGGGAGGGGGCCAATGGCTTTAAGGGGGTGTAACGAAAAGTAAACCTTATTTTTAACAAGAGGGCCCACATTGCCCCCCTCAATGCTGCACCTTACCAGTCTCCTGAAAACGTTGCCTAATTTTCCAAACCTGGGCCTGAGTATACTAGTATACTAATGATAAAGGGCTTGTTTCATCAGAGGAATATGTCAATAATTAGAGGTTCCCTCCATATAGGCATTGTGCTTTCAGCCTGGCCCAATAAGATTCTGTCCATGAAAAATGTCACTAAAATATTTATGGAAAATCAGAATAAGTAACTAGTTTTCATTGTGTTAAATGACAAGGAAAGCCCAATCAACTTGTAATCTCACCTGAGATGCCCACATAGAATGTTATTTAATGACTTTCATTACCTTAATTCTCATTTATTTTGGTGCATTAGAAGCGTCTTTCCAAAAATACCGCAGATAACTGTAAACGGATTAAAGCTGGCCATAGACGTAAAGATCGGATCATTCGATTTCTCGAACGATTGGACTTCCCCATCTCCTGACCTGCCACTAACCTTCAGTTTAAATAAAGTAGTAAAAGAGCAGATCAACCAATGTTCTGCCCCAAACAGAAATCGTACAAAGTTTATGTCCGACAAAGCAAGTGACAGTCTCCCACTGAAAATAGTTTGATCGGCAATACATGCAGAGATATTATCGGCAGCCAACAGAAATCTTTTAACCTGGCCGATCGTCCAAACAACCGATTACCGTGGGACGAAAAATTTCGGGACTCTCTACACATGGTCCAAAAATCGTACGATTCGAGGATTCATATGATCGGATCTTTGCGTTTATGGCCAGCAGATACAGCAGAGGTCTCTCCCAATACCAGGATCCTGTAGTGCAGGGCATCAGCGCATGCTCAGAAATAATCATCTACTGGCAGCCTTCAGTGCTATGCAATTGCCTGTGCAGTGCAGTGCCAAATGCAAAGGACAGGCAGTTTAAAATATTCATTTGATTTTCATATAAACAAGAAAAAGCAGTATGACAGTAAATTTTATGCAGACTCAGTGAATATTAAATGCTGCTTTCAATTTGTGACGAAAGTTGCTTAGAATTGCATTTTCTTTTCATGAGACTGAAACAAAGTTTAGCCATTTTGTGTGTTTTGAGAATATACCAACTCTGTGTTTAAGCTTTGTATATCTCCAGTTATTAAACTTTACCTATCTGCAAATAATATGCATGTTTTAATAACACCTAAAGGAAATGCAAAGTGTGAAAGATAACCACCAATCCATCTGTGAAAGAGTAGTGGGGCGATTGGTGCCCTTTAAAATAAAAATGTCTTCAATTAATTTAAACTAATGCTGCTTTACATAGCACTTCAATGTTGTTTAAGCATCCATCTTATTAACCGGTTTCTTCCATGAAACTCAAATCCATTAAAAGCCTGTGTTTCTACTATGTAATGGTACTGGAATGTGAGGCCCCTAGAATAATAGTGATAAGGTTTTAAGAAGTAATGAACAGAGCCTCACAAAGCTACCATTAATGAGGTTTAGAGCATTTATTCAGAGTTTTGTTGCTCTAATGATGTTTTTTTGCCTGATTTGTGTAATGCATAATTTACAGGAAATAGCATCAACATAACTGAAAGCATAGAAAATCTCAATCACTCTCAAACCTGCTTCCTTACTGCTTAGAGAGTCACAGAGTCATTTAGAAATGGCAGCATGATGCAAAGTGAGTCAAGCTACCTTGTTACACACATCCCGTTACACTTTAAAGGACCAGTAACATCAAAAAATTAAAGTGTTTTAAAGTAATAAAAATATAATACAGTGTTGCCCTGCACTAGTAAAACTGCTGTGTTTACTTTAGAAACACTACTATTGTTTATATAAATAAGCTGCTGTGTAGCAATGGGGGCAGCTATTCTGTTATCCACTATTTAACCTGTGCCATAAAGCCTTTTTTCAATTTCCGCCATAGCTAAACAGCAGCTTATTTATATGAACTATAGTAGTGTTTCTGAAGAAAACAGATCCGTTTTACCAGTGCAGGGCAACACTACATGATATTTTCATTACTTTAAAACACTTTCATTTTTGGTGTTACTGTTCCTTTAAGTGCCCACAATTGGAGGTCCTTGTGCTCCTTAAAGGAGAAATCAACCTGTGTCCATCCGGCGGAGATCGGTCGTTTGGTCGATCGGGCAGGTTAGAAAGATAATAGAGATAATATCTCTGCGTGTATTGCCGATCGTACGATTTTCAGTGGGAGACTGTCACTAGCTTTGGTTGGACATAGATATCGTAGGATTGCTGTCAGGGGCAGAACATCGCTGATCTGTTCTTTAACTACTTTATTTGATCTGACTGGTAAGACTTTGATCTGAATGGTTAGTGGCGGGTCGGGAGATGGGAAAGTCCGATCGTACGATGATTCGTACGATCGGATCTTTGCATCTATGGCCAGCTTTAGGGTAAACCCCTAACGATAAACTGATGTGAAGTCTGTATCCATAATGTTCTGGACTGAATGTAATGCAAACATACTAGACAGTCTTTGCTTAATCTTTTCATACAGCAGGACGTTAAATGTTTGGAACAGAAACACAATACACTCTGCAGAATAAAAAATTTATTTTCTTGTCTAAGTAGAAATGGGTCATTGTTTTACAAGTAAAAAATGAGGGTTAAGACATTGAATGTATTTACAAAAAAAGAAAAAGGTATTCACCCTCTACCTCAGGCCACAGCTCACTGTAAATGTAACATTAACAAATTGAGGAAAGACCGCCTATCAACATTGAAAAGCATTCACACCAGAGATGTGGGCTGATATCTTCAGATCTTCACATCTGACTTCTCCATACAGATTAACAGCCACTTCTTCTAAGGTGATAGGTGAACTAGGACACTTATATGTATGTATACTTGCTGTGTCAGCCCATAGCTCTAGTGCGGACACTGCACAGGGTAGATACAAGTCCTTTAAATGTATTTTTCCTGTAACAAGTAAGATTCTGAAAGACTGAAATTATCTCAGTGTCCTTTATCTTAATGTAGAGAGACATCCATAAACAGCAAGAAGGAATCCCATATTATAAAAATGCCAAAACCCAATAATTCAACCATTATTTAAAAAATATGAACACCTTTGGTTGAGTTGTACCTATGTTGGTTAGAAGAGTATAAAGTGCCCTTGTACATTGCCAGGCCAGCCTGCAAAGCATCCACTCGCCTATATACATGTATTTAGTGATGTGTGTGTATGTATAAGAATGTTAAACACAATTAAAGTATGTGTACACTATTCACATATTCCAACATAAACTCATTAAGATACACCAGTGTACAGTAATAATCTTGTGCTGTTTGTACCAAAACCCTTATAAAGTCTGAGTGGCTTTGCATTGGAAGCCTTCTAGCGTCAAAGGGTTAAATTCTATAGTTTGATTGTATGAAGATTCTTGTTGAAAATAATAAGGAAATGAAACAAGCCGTTTTCTACACAGAAAAATATAAATACTGAAAGAGGTAAATTACAAAGGCAACCTCTTTAATTCTGCTTACTGTATACAAATGAAATCCCTTCAGTCTAGAGAGTGATGTGTTTGTTGCTTTATGCAGGTAAAAGCAGCTATGGCTTTAAATGAGTATCCTCATAAGGGAGTATTTTATTACTCAATAGCAGGGGTGCCGTTGAATGCTATTATAGATCTACAGCCACCTTCATCTATTAGCCACTGACAGTTTGGGCTTGGAGTGTTACAACAGATGAATGGCTGCAGATGGGAAAACTTACAAAGCCCAACCCCTGGAAGAAAGGTGACTGAATGAGGTAATGTAGTTATAGGTCAGCACCACTTCAGAATGGGCAAAGATATAAGGTAAATAAAGCAATTCCATTTTAAAATCCAGTGGTACTGTATAACTCGCTGTTCTATTATGATTCTCATTCCCCAAGTTCTAATGTTCTAAACTATAAAGAACATACAGGGGGTTATTTACTAAAACACAAATTCATCTTATTTTTTTTTATTAAAAACAGTCTACCAAACTCCCTTCCACAAATAGAAGTCATTTATCAATAATTCTTCTCAAAACAATTGCAGCGATTCAAAAACAGTTGCAGAGATTCGTATCTTACGACTGAGGCTCTGAAAACACTAGCTTCTCTAATTTTCGCTGCAAAAACTTGACTTTTTCCAGATTATTGGATGAAAACCCAGACTTTGTTGGATTATCCAGTGCAGATCACTATGTAAAGAAACAACTTCAGGGACATCTGCCATTGACTTCTACATGACCTCGACAGTTTTGAAATGGAGTATTTTCCGATTTGGATTTTTAGCAGCTTTAGGGTATAATAAATCTCAAAAAATGAGGGGTTTTTTCAATGAAAATGTTCCCCTTTAAAACCTCAACCAGATAAATTTGAAGTTTAATAAATGGGCCCCAAGGTGTTCAGCAAAATAAATCTTATGATATAAAAACTGTACAATTTATTATAAAGGTACAATTTTCATCAAATGTGATGCTATTTTCTGCATTGGTTTGGATACTAACCAAACTGCACCATGACTATAAACATCAAAATTCCCTATAAACACTCACATGACATACTGGAGAAATATTGAAAGTGCTACCTAAATATATTTGTCTAAAAACCAAAAATAATAAGTGAATACCTTATTTTCCATTTGCTTTTGCCATTGATGTACCATGGTACTATAATCCTCACACAAGGGGCTACTAAACAGAAGTGGGCAGGGCCGCCATCAGGGGTAGAGTTGTAGGGGGCGCTGAGGGTAAGGGGGGGGCCCGGCTACGCCGCACTTACTTGATTAGCTGGCCCCCCCTGCTTTCTCAGAGCTGCCGACTTCGGGAAGGCAGGGCAGGAGCACAGGGGGAAGATATCTTTTGTCCATTACCTTCCCTTATTGGTCACAGAGTTTAAGTCCGGTTGAGCTGCTCAGGGATTGGATAGCTGAGATTTGAACTTCCCCTTCAGCTCATCAAATCACCATGCAGCTTTACCGGGACTTGAAATTCTGTGACCAATAAAGGAAGAAAATGCTTTCACTCCCTTCTGTAGTTGGCATCTCACTGACAGCAGGGGGGCTCTGCTAATGAAGAAAGTGCAACATGGCAGGGCCCCCCCAAAGGTAACCCTTTGTGGTCCCTGTTGTGTGGTGGGGTCCTGGGCACCAATTTTTTTTAAACTTCTGGGGGGGCGCAAGTTTTTTTGCATGGACATTTAAGGGGGGCCCTGGCCACCAATTTTCTTATAATGTGGGGGGGGGGGCTGACCACAAATGTTTTTTTATTAACATGTGGGAACCCTAACCACCAATGTTTTTTTTTTACTGTGTGGTGGGGGGTGGACCTGTGGGGCGGACCTATAGGTGGGGGCCTGTGGTGGGCGCAGCCCAGGAGGCCCAGGAAATTTTGTCGTATTTTGTCTGATGGCGGCCCTAGAAGTGGGTCTTCACATCACCGGGCATGGACAACGAAACAGAGCTGTAAACTGAATACCCAATAGCATCGCTTTCTTATCTTATAGGATGTACAGAAAGGTAGCATAAAGCTATGCCAGTACAGGTAGACCTCATGTACAAAGCACAGTTTAGTAAAAAATATATATGGTTATGGCAGTCTTTAAAGTGACAACATATAGTTAAATAGGGCAAATAAGTAGGGATTGTGTTGTAAATGATAAGCAAAATTAATAAACTAATAATTTATTTTTCCATACAATCCCTATGGCTAGGCACAGAGTGTTGTATTGCATTTTATCTCTGTGACTTCGACCAGTAAAAAGTAAAAAAAAAAATCCTACTTAGAAATGCTTGACAATGTCTCTGTTAATGAGAGACCCGAGTAATTATCACCCCAAAACAAGCACATCCATATTAGAAACAATTATCAGCTAAGCAACAGAGGCAATTCTTCAGGGTTTGTCTTGGGTCATTATGTCTGAAATACTAAATAAACGTATGGATCTTATATGGCTCTTGTATACTGTGTGTCTCATACAAGCCCTATTTAAAAAATGAGTAAGCTTCTGTTAATATTCCCATAAAAAAAGAAAGTAAAGATGGATAACCTCACTTACCAAAAAGCATTCCTTTTTAAGCAAAAAAGTCTGTGGATCCCCCAAGACAACAATAAAATGGGTGCGCTTGGTATTTATGAACAGTCAACCTCACTTCAATGGAGGCAGGCAATACAAATATTCAGTAGGAATAAGTAGGAATGTTTTGTGCACACAGTAAACGATCCCCTTATATAATACTCTGTAAGCAGAGCTTCAGTAGTTGTTTGTTATGCTCAACACATTTTCTCTGTAGGCCACAGTCACTCATTAGACACTAGATTGTAGGAGATACGTTCTCCTATTAGCTATAAGCAAAATAAGACCCATTCATTTGTATTACAGATGACCATACAAGCTAATTGCAACCAGACTGTGAATTGCATAGTGTGAATAGACTCATCGGATTACAGTAGAAACCAACAGAATTCTTTGCATCTGTATAATGTGACCGACTGACTGAGTGGTCTGGCCAGACTGAACTGCTACAGTATGTGTTGTGAATCACTCTAGTTTATGCCAGATAAACTTTTTATTAAATTAAGAAAACTTATTATCTAGTATTGGTCTGTGCATGTTTTCGAAATTGTTCTCTGTTTGTGGCATTTTTCTATAGTTGATTCCTAAAATATGTTTTTATGTGATGGATGATGTCCTACTTATGAAAAAGTAACTCACAGAATACTTAGATAGAAGAAATAACACATATTTCCATCTGACAGTGGTCAGGCTAACAAATCCAAATATTCTGTAATGGGGCACTAAGCCAAACATAGAATTTCAAAACATACAGAAAAATAAATACTCTGATCCATATTTACAGAACACAAGCCTCCTCCCACCCTCACAAAAAGCCATCCAGCTCTAGGTTAATAAATATGCTACAAAAGTCAATGTTTCATTATTAATTTAAAGGTTTCGCTGATGGAAAACCACAAAGTTTTGTTAAGGTATGTACAAAATTATCTATAAATATATCTTAAAATGGTAGGTTGCCCTGGGAGGCTTTTATATACAGAGATCAAGGAGTACCTCGGCCTGAATCAAGTAAAAATCTGTATAAAAGATTATACATAGAAACCCTCACATCCTTTGGATGTCTGAAAAATTATATATTTGTGGTTTTCCATCACCAGAATAAATAAGAAATTTGTTATGTTCCTAAAAAGGCAGAGAGGATTAGTTTCAGCACTGCGCATAACACAGCATCAGCCTCGCTGCACTACATGTAACCAGGATCTACGGACATTCCTCACAGTATATATTACATGATCTGGGCAAGTCCACATAAGTTCCATGTACTCATATACTGCTCCCACCATGGTGTCACAATGTTTTTTTGTTACACAGCATCAGAATATGAAAAAGGAGGAGTAGTGGGGCATCCTCAGTCTTCAAGGTAACCCATCATCTTCCAGGCTTAATGCAACTCTCTATCAAATAAATAAAATATATATATAAGTATTTATATATAAGTATTTCAATGTATATAAACAAGTTTGTGGCAGCAAAGTATATTGGCTTTTCATTGTGTGAATAATAAGCAAAAAAACTGTATTGCAGCACTGAACTGGTAGCAGCTTTTTGCAAATAGTATTGCAATTATAACCTCTCCAGACTGTTGGTAACAAGTTTTTCAGTGGAAAAAAGTTTTCCAATGGAAGACACTCTACTGAATGGCACATGGTTCTCTACTGGATCACAAATAACTAATATATGTTTTCAATGTTTAACGGTTATCTTATAGGCTGCCATCAAATGTTTACATTATCAAAAGGTTTGTGGTCAGGGACTGTCGGTGTACTTACTGCTGGATAAATATGACCAATTTGCGATGTTCTTCCAATGTGGATCTCTTCTTCCTCCTCCTCCTCATCTTCTGTGGTTTTACGGTATACAGGGTTATCAAAGTTCATACTCTTTGTGTTCTTTCGTTTCCAGTTTCTCCAGATAAGATATCCCAACAGACACAGAAGAGCAAGTACAGCTGAAAAAGGAAGGAGTTGGTAAAGGAATACTGAAAGACAAGAGAATCTAGCTATACTGTGTATTTAAGTACCTGCTACACACACACGTGAAATTTCTATGAAGAGCATTTTTTGCCCAGACAGAAGAATTACATTCAGTTTAATATGAAGCTACCAAGGGGTAGATTAACTGGAAATAGGAGGGATGTACAGTAAGAAAAATCAAGAAGGAATATACATTATGACTAAAAGGGGGAACCTATGCCAGAAGGAGCAGCACATTGTCAGTATGGGGATATGCTGCGTCAGTGAATAGACAAAACGTGCTGAAGGTGGTTCATTTGAAGGATGTTAACGTAGGGCAAAACATGTAGATTAATTCTAACATAAATGGCCAGCTAATTAGGTAAGAAAGGGCATACCACATATACAATACAATACAATGATTATAGAAGATTAAATGCTATATGAATTAGGGGATGAGCCTGTATTTAAAAATCTCACCAAGAGGAACAGCAACTCCAATCACTGCCGCAGTCAATGTAGAACTAAGGTCAGAATCGGAGTTTCCATCTATAAAAAACAGTAAAAAATACAAAAAAATAAGAAATTTAAGGTAAAAGCACCTTGTAAATAATCAGATTAAAAAAAATCCCAAAATTACATTCAATCTACCACATTCCATAAGAAATCATTTTGGGTATACCGATACAGTATCAGTGAATACAACAAGGAGGGTGTAAACTCCCAACAGCACCATCCAGATTCCATAAAATGGCCCTGCTCTATGGTACCTTATTAGAAAAGGCAAACCTGTGCAGCAGGGTTAGCCTGGGGTGTGGATAAGTCCCTAGACAATTCATACTTTAAAAGTCACTTTTAGTTTTCTTTATTGGGCTCAGTCATTCTTTATCAGTGTGCCCGAACTTTAGTGTATATTGTAAGTTGGCCAAAAAAATCAAAAACTACTTGTATCATCATAACTGCTAGGCTGGTACTGATGCCCAAAACATGGATAAACTTGTATAATATTCCTTGTATAAAAAAGTGTATTTTATTGGTCATTGTCACACATTTTCACATACTGAGGGATTGTATTAAAGGAGAAGGAAAGGTTAAAACTAAGTAAGCCTTATCATAAAGGTCAACATAAATATACCAGTCCCCTGTCAAAACATACATTGCATTTCTTTTCTGTTTTAGACTTCCTGCCTTCATCTTAAACCTCCTTGCCCCGGGTGTGAGCATGCTCAGTTTGCCCCCCCTTCTCTGCTGTAATCTGAGCCCAGAGCTTTAAGTGAGCAGGGAGAGACTCAGGCAGGAAGTGATGTCACACCAAGCTAATACTGCAGCTGCTATCCTAAACAAACAGAGAGCTTCTGGAGCTTTTTACTCAGGTATGGTAAAACATTCAACAGAATATATATAGCATTCTAGCTTGTACTATTGCAGCTAATCTATTGGCAATAAAATGCCTCCATAGCTTTCCTTCTCCATTAATGTACAGGAATTGCTGGTAAGTAAATGTACTTGTTGCAAAGTAATGCAATAATATGAAGTGCAACAGCAGAACTTTTCCTAAGGACAAAGAATTAAAATCTACTAATAAGGTTATACCCCAAACCACAGGGTACCCCACATCTATGAGTGTGTCCTGATTCATGTGAATGTCTCCTCTATAAACACAGTTTGAGGCTGCTGAGAGTGGCTGAGGAATCTGTTAAGTTTTTCCAAATAAAGAAAAGGGGAAGTAAGTGACAATCAGGGTAAGCTTGAAATTCTATGTAAGATTCTAAACCTCCAGTTTGGCAGTAATAAGGGAGCATATCAAATATAAAAATGCCTCTCTCTATGACTTTTATGCCTGACATCCATACTCATTCTCTTACAGTGTAGGGACAAGTTGCTATTTCCAGTGTTTTTATTCTTGGAGTCTCTGTCCGTGGATGAAGAGGAAGGTTGGTGAATGTTGGTTACACTGGAATAGTTTAGTGATATCTCAGTAGTAGTAGCAGCAGCAGTAGTAGTAGTGTAAATTGAGGTGAGAAGAGCAGAAGTGGTTGTCTCAGCTGTTGTACTGGGTTCTGGGACCTGCTGGTGGATAGCAGTTGCTACATTGGCTACAGGTTCTGCAGTTGCAACAGTGACTAAAAATAAAGAAAACAAATTACACATTATGTTTCAGCACATCTTAAACCTGCCAAATTCACACTAATAAAATGATGTACACACTTTATTCTCATTTATTTATACAGAGATTTTATGGAAATTTTTAAAGTGTAAACAAAACATTCAGTAGTTCAAAGCCATTGTCCCACACCATCACACACTCTCTACACCACTCTCTCTTTACTTGCAGCAGCATCATCCTCTAATTTTTATAGCTTCTTTATGCCTATTATTATTGCTCCTATGTTTCTCCATTCTCCCTTATTGTTTCTATCTCCAAATTCAACACACTCATTAAGAATTCTCTTCTTCTCCACACTGACTGGGCCTGTTTGCACAATTAATTTATTATATGGGTTGCTATAAATTCAATAAATTGCAATTAACTCTTAGGATACCAATGTGATACTATGTTTTTTCTTCACTTACCTTTTTCACAACTTCTCATGTCTGGCCCCAGCTCAATGCCATCTGGACAGGCACATGTGTACTTTGGTGAGTGAGCAGAGATTTGGGGAGCTGCAAGGCACAGATACTCACAGCCACCATTTGGGAAAGGTCCCTGGTTGCAAGCATTCACAGCTACATAAGAAAAGAAAAAGGATATAATCTATCTGCCAGTATGCTGATGTCTACCTTGCTTCTGCCACTGGGACATTAATTCATAAAAAGTATCCAGTCTCATTCTATTAGAAACATATTGTTAAAGTCATAAAATACATATAGAAATGCAACCAGAATTATATGGAGTTATACTAACCTCTATAGTTAGTATAGCTATGGGTATATATAATTTATGTGAAAGTATGGAGGGTTGTATGTATGGATACTGGGTTTTTATTTGGAGAGGTTGAACTTGATGGACTGTCTTTTTTTCAACCAGATTCAAATGTACTATGTTACTATTGTAAATATTATTATAATACATTGAAAAAGTGCTATACAAATTAAAATTGAGAAAAAATAAAATACTAAACCTAAAATTGATAGCTAAATATTTGAATGCTGGACACTCACAGGCCTACGTACTGTATAATTTAAGGAGTATTGAGCAGTAAGGCAGGGATTACTGACCTTTTGGTTGTTTGAGCTGATGAACTACCACAATATCATGTGGGTTATTCAGGTTGTCTGCAAGGATAGAAATCTCATGACCAGTTAGTCTGTTTGCACTGAAGATTGCTTCATTCTCCAAATCAGTCCAAAAAATTTTGTCCTAGTGAAAAGAGAAACAATTAAAATAAAACACAAAGTAACACCAAAGAAAAATTATATAATAATAATAATAATAATAAGTGTTAGTAAGACAAACAAGGAGTGGATGCACAAACTGCAAACTTTCACTTTGCAGTTTATTGTGTATTTTTAGCATAACTTTGCAGTTTGGTAGTTTGGTGTAAAGGTTAGAGTATTAAAGTATTATTTACCCATTTTAGATGTGTCATAATCGTCATACCATTAGGGGTCTTAAAACACAAAATATAAATACAGGGGGCTTTGTTTGCAAGCTGAATTTGCAAATTCATATGCATTTTTCATTTTAGGGCCCTGCATGCAACAATAAACCTATGCATATTTTTACCACACATAAAACAAACAGTGTGCTTCTGAAGTAGTTGGAATGTAAGGCATGAAATTCATATTCAAAATGTCTAAAAAAATTTTTAAAAAAAATGTAAAACCAATAACTTTGGCAAAGTATTGCAGGTGGGTAGTTTAGAGGAGAAATACATCTTTACCAATTTTATACTCATCAGAATATGTTTTTCCAGAAATGAATGGTTTCCTAGGATAATACTACTATTAGGCCTTGAAATCTAAGCTATGTAGAATTCTGGTGCTTTGAAAATGAGGTACTTCTAGGAGTTTTTGACCTTTAAAACATGCTTGGGAAAAATGGGGAGTTCGAAATCAGATGTATTTTTGTGCTAAAAATAGGTTTCAGATATATGTCTATATTATCAACACTTTTCCCATTTTTTAGACATTTATAAGCCTAATCATATTAACAAAATGGAATCACACATACATTTCAGCATATTTTAAAAGGTTATCCTAAAATAGTATATATTAATCTACCAATCTACATATCAATGGATGACTGTCACTACTATTTGTCTGACATAACTTTCACACAATTGTGGTCTGATAATTAATGGGCAAAACATAATCAGATTTGTCCTTTTTCTACTTTATTTACTAGTTGTAGATTGTTACATTGAAACGAACAATCAATATCCAAAAACGTTTGTCGTATAAAGGTCTATGACCATCTTAACTCTGGAGTGCAAAATTCTTCAGGTGGCAAAAGGGTAAAAAGGGCTCTGCTTGTAAAAGTTTACAGTGTTTGCACACTTCTACATGTTTGTATTTGTTATTGTATCAAAAGAATTTTCCCATGTTTGAAGTACTTGTACAGAAGTTAGTAAAGAAATTCTCCTCCAAGCTTACCTCAAATACTGCAAGACCAAATGGATGACTCAGACTGTCCTCTGAGGATATTAGAAGCTTTCTGTTGAAGCCATTGAAGTCCACACTAGACAATGTATGAAGCTTGGAGTCCACCCAGTACAGCCGGCAGCCAAGTACATCTAAGGGACACAGTGAGAGGAGGGAATAAAGAATGAATAGGATAGTTATAAGTAAAGTAAAGTGCAACAAGGGCAGAGAAAAGTCTTGGGACAGAGTATAACCATGCCTCCTTACAAATCATTGATACTGAAACAATTTCATAAAAAAACAAGCACTGCCTACGGGTAGAACATGGGCGATTTTACCTGTGATACCTTCCGTTCCGACGCAGTGAGACTAATCACAGGCATCACGTCGGATGTGCCGGATCTAATGTAAGGAATACAAATGTCGCACCTAGAAGCCGATTGCATCTGGCACAACTGTCTGTTGCGAACGCTGCATATTGCATTTTCATTCGACAGTCATGTCAGATGCAATCAGCTTCTACATGTTTCTACAAGCTTCTTTGTATTACGTACTTTAGATTCTGCGTATCCGACGTGACGCCTGCGATTATCCTCATCGCATCGGAATGGAAGGTATCGCAGGTAAAATCGCCTGTGGAGTTCTACCATGAAACCTAAAGCAAAGCTATCATCAGGAAAAGTTGTCAACATTTTAGAACAGGAGATCCTTGAGGTAGGACATCTGTGCGCACACAAAAAAGTTTTTGGCCATAATTTTAAAACCATGTGCACAGGTCATAATTAATACAAAATAATGTGTTGTTTCACAAAATTCTTGTGCATGCCCACAACTGCACAGCTTAGAAGTTACACTGCTGGGAAAGTGTTTTTCTGGACTCAAAACAACTGTTTCCAGATTTTATATATTTATCCATGACATTAGCTTAAAGGCTTACAAATTTCTCACACATTTTCCTGCACCGGCTAAATCCCTAGGAAAAATGAGTTGTAACAAATTTATACAGATAAATGGTATGTGAAACTTACCGATTGTAATTCCATTTGGCCACTCAATATTATCAGATACCAGCACCTGTCGGTCCCCTCCATTCAGTCCAGCCTTTTCTATCTTTGCAGGGTCCCCCCAATCTGACCAAAACATGAACCTAAAATTGGACAGAGACAATACTCTAGGATTATTTCATGCTAGGGATGCAACAAATACACTGGAAGCGGCTGAATCCCCAAATCCTTCATGGAAAATTCGGCCAAATACCAAACACTAGTTTGCATATACAAATCAGGAACGAGAAGGTATAAAGAAAACGGTGCACTACAAGCAGTTAAAAAATTTTACTTTCTTGTTTTGTGAAAAAAAATCACAAAATTTTTAAGGATTCTGATTCAGTTATGCAAGGCACAAAGATTTGGCAGAATCTGAATCCTTCTGAAAAAGGCCAAATCCTGGCCAATACCAATCTTAACCCTGGATTCGGTGCATCCCTATTTCCTTTCTACAAAAAGCACAAATTGTTAACGAATTGTCATGTGTGTCCATATTTTGTTATGCTATGGAGCTGGTTAATACAGTAAAAGCCTCCCATACACATACAGGACATATAAGGGTTTATTTCTTTGAAGCGCTCACCCCTGCGTTGGATCCACTGCAATGGCTCTCGGCTCTCCAAGGCCATTCTTGAAAAGTGTTTTCCGCTTGCAGCCATCAGCTGTTGCCACAGTAATAGTCTTGTTGCCAGAATCAGTCCAGTAAATGTTCTTATGAATCCAGTCAATGGCTAAGCCCTCGGGGGAGTGCAGATTGGTGTTAATTATTACCACATGTTCTGTTGGGTCGGCAGCTCTGTCCAAGGGAGCACTGCAAACACAAGTTGAAATGAGCATAAAGTGGGCAAAATAGTGTGGGTAACTCCTCTGTCAGCGAGATTAAAACATGTAATGAGACAAAGCTTTGGCCACTTCTAACTGCAGCTATGTGGTGTATGATGCTGTAGTCAAACAGTAAGTATTACTTCTTCTGAATATAGTATTCCCTGCAGAAAATATAGCAATAGCCTTATATCTATCTATAAAAAGTAAATGTGCTTTTTGTGTATGCCATTTTCCCCAAACAAGTATCATTTTTACAAGAAAGCGAAGCAATTTCTCTTTTGTATAACGATTCATAGAAGATACAACCCATAAAACACGTGTTTCTTTATGCCTTAATTCACATTACAGTGGTTTGGTACTAAGTTTGTGCAAACACACTGTGGTTACAAATATAGATTAGAAATGTGTTTTTCTAAAGAACTATATGTATATGTTTACTTGTGTGTAAACTCATGCTTTTAAGAAATTACCTGTAGATCCTGCGGTAGTAAAGATCACACCAGTAGATCATTCTGCTTGTAACCTCCACATCTAAAGACACCACATTTTTCAGCTGTGCAGCAAGGCGAGAATAATCTCGATGCACAATGTCAATCTGACGGAGCTCATGGCGATTTGTGAAGATAAGATAAGGATTCTGGCCTGAAATAAAAGAAAGAGCACTTCTGAATGTGTATGTGAATGCAACACACCTTTAGCTGTATGTGTGTGTGTATATTGATCTGGTGCTGCTTTTATAAGCAGTTCTGTCATTTTTACAATTCATAGTACAGGCAGCGGGAAGAAGCATTGCAGTAAAAATGAATAAACATTGTTAAAAAGTTCCCCGTTAAATAAAATGGAGAAAGAATGGCCCTTACAGTATAACATACAGTTATTGTGAGATTCTCTGACGCAGGAAAACATGAGCAATTTCAGGAGCACTAACATGTCCAAACTGCATTGATCAATTAAACTTATAAAACTGTAAATGTTGCTTCTGGACATGTATTCTGTAGATACATGTGATCTAGCTGCTGCAGCTATGCTTCTACAGGATAATGTAGACTACACCTGTATGTACAATGCAGCATACCTGTATTTATCTCTTGGCACAGCCAGGCACAAAGTACAAAGGGGCTTTACATCATTGGTGCAAGACCCATGAAGACAATGGAAAAAAAGCAATCCTTTAGTTTGGAATAGCTATGGGACAAAGAGTACCTCCTTCCCAGTGTTTGAAATGAGTGGGTTTGATCAAGTACAGTATAAAAGGGGTGGTTGGGGTGTGGTACATAGTAACTGTTTTCTGTTCTCTGTTTTACAGGTAACTGAAGATTAGGCATATGGCATACAACTAAGGGGAAATGAGACATTTAGGGCTTAATACAAGAGACAGGAAAATATTGGCAAACTTTGTAATGACCTGTTCCTTCCCTCATATTTTCCTTTTCCCCCTCTCCCGCCTCAGTGTAGTCATTCATTAAATTCCATCCCATCTCACTCTCTAACTCTCAGTGTCCATCTAACAGCTAGTCAAACTTTAAAAACAATATATAGCTTACAAAATGCAGCCCAATAAAAAATGTCAGTCTCTTAGATTATTTCTTGCCGACCCCTTCAGTCTCTCAACTGTACATGAATCCAAAAACGAATATATATAAAGCCCCAAAGAGGGAATATGTATAAGAAGCGATCAGCGCCTGTGGCAACAGAAATAAAAAACAAACATAGCGCAATACGTTATATATATTTTACATTTGTGAACGTATTGCGCTATGTTTGTTTTTTATTTCTGTTGCCACAGGCGCTGATCGCTTCTTATACATATTCCCTCTTTGGGGGTTTATATATATTCGTTTTTAGCTAGTCAAACTTACCCACAGCCTTGCAGGTTTTAGACACACTATCCATTTCATATCCTTCGTAACATTCACACTTAAAATCACCCTTGTAATTAACACAAATCTGGCTACAGGCATCAGGGTTTTCACATTCGTCAATGTCTGAAATTAAACAACCATAGTGTTAGTTCTTCTGACCGTTGCAAAACAGCAAAAACAAGTCTAAAAAAATGTCGTCTGAAATTAAGCACAGCATTTACTTTTGTTCTCTAGAATTGCATGTTTTTGATATGTCACTGTAGCATTGCAGTTATAAACAAGGCATGTAAGTACTGATCAATGTCCTGTGCATCTGGGCCCTAGCACCACTGCAGGGAGCCAAAATGCAGAACAGAAGATATAGGTTGAGAGTTAAAATGGAACCGTTATTAAACTTCTGTTCTTGTAGGCTTATACTGGATTTGCATATAACCATTTACACATTTTACAAATATCTTACATGCAAATTAGGGTTTATCCTTCAAAGTGAGTTATAAAGGTTCAGTAGTCTGTAACATGCACTTAAATTAACTGCTAAATAGCCCCAGGGGAGAAGCAGCAAAACTAAGACAATATTCCCACATAAACAGAGAAGGGTTTTGCATGTATGCATTACAAAATAGTTTTTATTGATGGGCTTGTATTTACGCTACTGTTCAATAGGAGAATTCTGAATTAGGCTCAGTTTCTGAATGCTTTTTTATCATTACACTATACCCTTCACACGTGATTAAACATCTGCAGTTTATTGTCTGCTGTAATTAAAATAACCTCTGATACTCTCTCAGTGTTTTCTGGAGGGGCTGGCACTGCAAGTGGAGGAGTTGGCAGGAACTGCAAGTGGAGGAGTTGGCAGGCACATGTGGTTCAGGAAGAACAATTTATTGTTATCTCTAAATAAAATGTACATATTGTGAAATTCCTAGTACACCCACACAGATCTCATAGGACTTATGCTGACTACTGATTTAGAAAAGACAGGCTGAGGCATGTAATTCCCAGGTGCTACAAGTAACACTACTAAATATCATTTTACATGTCCCTCATCTAACTTAACCTTTAAGAGGGAGCAGGGGGAAAATTCACATGGTTGGTGCATTAAGGTAGCTGCATCTCAGGGGCCTCAATGTGCTGAGATCAGATGCAAGTAAAGGAGAAAGTCGCTGACTGCGTAAAACTGTCACTGACTGAAAGCTGACTGCAGCAGGGCACACAACTGAGATCCTGACATGAATAACGAATACGTGCAGTCTCAGGGGAAGATGAGGCACAATATTGCTTTTGTGGGGAAAAAAATTAAAAACCTAAAATGAATCACTGCATCATTGTCAGGAGTAACCCATACTAAAGCTGCCAGTAACGTAAATCTATCATGCCATAATGTAAATGCCAACAATAAACAAAAATTATTTGGAATTGTGCTGCCACCCACCACTTAATCTGTTTCTTAACTATCCTAATTACTTAGTCATATTTTTATACAATACCCATGCATTTCTTTTGCCACCCTAAAAGTATAAGCTCTTTTTATTTGGTTGTCCCAGTCTAGTATAAGTATTTATTCTGACATGGTTTTTATAAGAACCCCGTCTGTATGGAATCTATTGTTTAAAATTCTTGGGGTCTCTGTGGTTTCTGCTTTTTGTCCTATGGCCACTAAAGAACATTTTTGCTGTGATAAACCTGATTTGCAAGCACCTGTATACATCTGTACCCATAGCCAGTGCTCACCCAAGTTTGCCACTGGAAGGGTTAAAAATCCTCCATTATGGTCTGCTTTGTGCTGTAGCACTACATTGGAAAAGGTTATTTGCTGCTATAGAAACAGGGACATTTTTGCAGGAAACAGAAACTGTGGTAATTGTTTTCTGAATAGACACCACGAACCAGGAAACATGGTCAAACTGCAGACTCTGTGGATGGCCGGATTAGGGCATAAGACACCACTACGCCCATTACTGGTATTTCTTATGAAACAAAAATAATTGCAATCTACACTTTTAATCTTATCACTTTATCAGAAAGCTGCAATGGGAATATTCACATGCACAATAAATAATAGATGTGAGGAGGTTTGTTACCTCCACAGGTTTTCTTGTCCATCAGTTTATAACCCAAAGGGCAATCACATTCATAACCCATGTTCAGGTCCCGGCAGATGTGAGAGCAGCCCCCGTTATTAGCCAGACACTCATTGATCTCTGTAAGAAACAGATGAACAACATAGGAGTTTTCAATAAATAACTAATATGACTTGCTTTAATCCATACCGAGCCTTGTAGTCGAAGTTCCTTGATCCTCTGCCACTAGGGTTATGTATACAGGCTAACAGAAATTTGTAGGAATGACCAAATATGACTAGATTTACTGATAAGAGACACTGATCCCAAGGATTACTACTTTTATACTATGACCAGAGGTAAACAGTTAGGGACCACCGTATGGGGTTTACCTCGACGTGGTATGGTGGCATATCAATTTTATGATCATAACTTTGTAACTAAAAAACCCTGTTTTTATACAAACATGCACATATACTGAATTGGGGGACCAGAGAATGTGCATTAATAGGATAAATCAGTTTCACTTCCATTGTATTTTAACGTATTTTTTAGCCTGGAGCGCTCCCACAACCCCCTTGTATTTTTAGATCTACTGATAATATGCACTTTGTTTTTGTAACAGTCAGTAAATTCCTTTATGTAAATACTCATGTATATTAGAATACAGCCTTTTCACTAAGAGACTTCAAAATGCAGGTCATTTGTGAACATCATTGGCACTCCAGATACTGGAGCATCCCATAGCAAGATAATGTGGAAATCCCATTAATTTATATTGGCAGGAGGTAAGGCCTGCTAGCGCACATTCAATATATATTTGGGATACAATCTCCTACGTGCACACATATTTTTACCCATACATTAAAAAACCCAGGAAAGAAGCCTTACCACATGCTGTGAGGGACTCATCAGACCAATCCCGGCAGTCTCTGTGACTGTCACACACTTTGGTGCTATCAATACATTCCCCACTTTTACATTGGAACCTTCCATTCGCTTCACAAGGAGCGTGAGCTGCACCCAAAGAACATAATAAACAGTTAATATTAAAGAAATATACAATAAAGACTCTGAAATTTTGGAGCTTTATATAACACAAACAATTATTACTCCTACAAACAATGTAACTGCATTTTTTCAGTACTGTTCCTTGCACTCGCTCACCACTAAAGAACTCACCGCTCTGACAACCTGCCTCATCACTGCTGTCCAGACAATCACGGATCCCATTACATTGCTTCATGCCATGGACACATGATCCATCTCCACACTGGAACTCATCAGGACGGCATGTTGCCAGGTCTGAGGAAGAGAGTGCGAAAAAGTCTTCTGTTATACAGCTCTTTTTTATAATGACAATTTATTTCCTATCATAAAAACAAGGGAAAGAAATATTTATAATGCACCTTGAAGCTTATATAGGGCTACACTTGGGATATTGGCACCTTTGCGGTAACAGCAACTGGCATTGTAAAAAGATGGATTTGCATATAGTCTATACATTCCAGTTTTTTGAAAATAGTTGAACACCAGTGCTTGTGGTTAACAGGGAAACTATAACACAGAGTACACATTTCTAAAGCAATAACAACAAAGTACTAGGTTAGTGCACAAGGTTAGTACCCTAAACTTCAGCTATGGTAAAAGTTAAACACTTAGATGAAGGACAATGATGTGGCACAAATCTGAGCATGGGCAAATGAGGGTTTATATTGTATCATTATTATATTATGTATTTGCATAAGTCCATCTTCATGTGTAATGGCTGCAGTCACTTGTTGAAGCACTTATTCCTGGGCTCTGGTGATGAGCATTATAAAATGGTAAGTGGCAGCTCTTAGCTGGAGTATTCTCTATAAAAATGACATTTAACTTACGGCAATCCATCTCATCAGATTTGTCCTTGCAGTCTTCATCCCCATCACACCTCCAGTTTAAGTGGATACAAATGCCATTGTTGCAGCGGAATTCATGTTCCCCACATTGTGTGATAGCCTGAGGTTGGTTTTTTAGGCCACAGTAAGCCTCCGACTCGTCTGACTGATCATCACAGTCTGGCTGCCCGTCACACACCCATTTCTCAAGGATACATTCATTGTTCCCACAGCGAAACTCCTCTGGTTTGCAGGTAATGGGCAGGCATCCCCTCTCATCACTGCCGTCACCACAGTTATTGACACCATCACACACAAATACACTAGACAGGCAGGTTTTATTGTTGCACTGAAATTCACCAGAGGTGCAGCCTGAAAGAAAAAAAATAGTATAGTAATTTTTAGGAAAAAAGTAAAAAAAATATAAGGGCTACAAAATACAGTAAAAATACTTGTTGACGTTGCAATGCATATGTAGAGAAAATGCCAGGGAAACACAGGCAGACTGGACAAAAGAACATTCCAATTAAGAGATATCTTAGTAGCTTGAAAGAATTTCAAGGCTATGGAGGAGAAGATAGAATTTCATTAAAATATAATCTTACACACAGCGCCCTGACATGAGATACAAGCAGACAGGTCAGGATATCTTGCTAAAAACACATTTCACTTTATTTTCTTTAGCAATGTATGTGTAAGTATACAGCAAGCAGATAAAGGGCAGTTTGCTAGTTTCATTTCGTTGTGGTTTATGAGCACGGCCCACTTAACAGAAGACTCCCATTCATATCCTTCCTGTGAAGACAAACGGCTGGCTCTGCACAAAGCACAGTCATTTCTGATCATCTCAAGTTCCTGCAAGTCCAATGTGCATGGAAATCAGGTAGGCACATAAAGTCACAGACCCTCTTGTCTCATCTGAACAGTGCTTTTGTGGGAATAGCAAAGTGGGACAATAGTGCTAAGCTTGAGAAAAAAATCTGGGGTAAAGGATATTTCACACAAATTCAAAACCCAACAAGAAAAATATGGTATAGTGGAGATTTTAATCAATGTTCAGGCAGAAAATGTCATACCGTTCTTATTAGTATGCTTATTAAATAACTTTTGTAATCATATGTTGCTGCTGTAAACCAGCTAGTATTTTTGGAATGCAAGAAATGCACATATGAAGGGCCATCCCCACAGAAAAGAGATTTTTGAGAAATGTGGTAGGATAGTATACAGTGCATGCACAGGCACAGTGTAAACATGTCACTGGTGGTAGATGAAGGGAAGATGGTAAACGTATTTAATCTACAACGTGTATCATTTATCAAAATAAGAATAACCCTCACTACATACCCAGCAACTCCTAACAAATGGCACCTGGTGTTTATTTAGAAACGTACTCCAGAAATTCTCTCAAATGACTTTGCTACTTAAGATATGAAAATACCCGGGCTTATGCCACAAAAACCAAGGTGGTCAGCAATAGTTGCTAATGTGTCCCATAAGCACCATCATTCTATCTATCTATATATATATATCTATATATATATATATATATATATATATATATATATATATATATATATATATATATATATATATATATATATAATGCAAGGGGATATGAGCTAATATCTGGGTTTTGTTGCCAGACAATTTCTTCACAGTCGGCGTGGCCAATAAAAAGGTTACTTGTGTTATAGACTTTATGCCAGAACTGGCCAGCCTGGAGTCTGCTGGAAATTTATGTTCCTGTGGCCTAATCTGCCCAGTAACAAGAATAAAATAAGAAAGTCCCTTCAAGGGGGATTTTCTGTTTATATTCTTGTCATCTAGCTAAGTGAACAAATGTTGGTGAGTTTGTTAGAAACTTGGAAGCCCCTGTAAATGTACTGGTATGGAATCTATTATCCAGATTGCTCGGAATGTGGGGTTTTCCAGATAGTGGGTCTTTCCTTAATTTGGATCTCCATACCTTTAGTCTACTAAAAAATCCCAATATGATTGTTTTGCCTCTAATAAGGATTAATTATATCTTAGTTGGGATTGAGTACAATATATTGTTTTATTATTGCAAAGAAAAGGGAAATCATTTTTAAAATTTGAATTATTTGATTAAAATGGAGTCTATGGGAGATTGCCTTCCCGTAATTCCGATCCTTTTAGGTAATGGATACCATACCTGTAATGGTATGGGTTCTACAGTCTGGAATGCTTGGGAACTGGGGTTTTGTGCATAGATAGCTAAATTCCTTTATTTGTCACATACAAAGTTATACAAGTACAACCTGTAATGAAATGTACCCTGATCATTCCAAAACGATGTCATTTTTTTTAAATAACAATATACTCGTGCATAAGAAAAATAATGCAATAATGCTTATATACAAAAATGCAATGCATTAAACATCACATACTAAATATATATGTATAATAAAATGTAGTGCCATATTTTCCAAAAACACAGCTGCATTGTGCTTATAATATAAAAATACAAACTATATTTCCTACTGTGAAAAACTAGCAATATCCATAAATTTGAGTACAATGTGCATATATTGTAAACAATACATACTAAAGTGCAATGTGCCATATTGTTAGCAAAACAAAATACAGCAACCAGAGGGGTAACAACATCTAAAATATCGAAAGTATTCATAGATTCCTCAATTTCAAAATAATTAAAAAAACTAAAAAAAAAAACCTGCGGTGGCCTATCATGATTAAAGGGATACTGTCATGGAATTTTTTTTTTTTTTTCAAAATGAACCAGTTCATAGTGCTGCTCCAGCAGAATTCTGCACTGAAATCCATTTCTCAAAAGAGCAAACAGATTTTTTTAAATTCAATTTTAAAATCTGACATGGGGCTAGACATTTTGTCGATTTCCCAGCTGCCCCATGTCATGTGACTTGTGCCTGCACTTTAGGAGAGAAATGCTTTCTGGCAGGCTGCTGTTTTTCCATCTCAATGTAACTGAATGTGTCTCAGTGGGAGATTGGATTTTACTATTGAGTGTTGTTCTTAGATCTACCAAGCAGCTGTTATCTTGTGTTAGGGAGCTGTTATCTGGTTACCTTCCCATTGTTCTTTTGTTTGGCTGCTGGGGGGGGGGTAAGGGGGGGTGATATCACTCCAACTTGCAGTACAGCAGTAAAGAGTGATTGAAGTTTATCAGACCACAAGTCAAATGACTTGGGGCAGGTGGGAAATTGACAATATGTCTAGCCCCATGTCAGATTTCAAAATTGAATATAAAAAATCTGTTTGCTGTTTGCTGTTGGAGCACCTGTGTTTCATATGATAGTATTAGAAACACAACTCTCACCATAGTTACATAGTAGATGAGGTTAAAAAAATAATAATAAAAAAAAAAAAAGACATGCACCTTTAGCTGAATCCATCTCCTTGTACAATTGTATAAAAAGAATGCTTATTTTGGTACAGTTGTATTGTTACTTGCTTAAAGACATCCAAATCTTTTTTTTGAATCATATGGTCTGTTACAGGGCATGACCTGCAGAGCAAGGTGGTAGAAACCTGACATGCTGCTATTGGTCTTAAAAACCCAAATGTGTGCTGTGAATAGGGTCATTTATCTGGAAACCTGTTATCCAAATAGCTCTGAATTGTAGATAGGCCATCTGCCATAGACCTCATTTGATCCAAATAATCCACATGGTTTACAATTTTTCCATTTTCTCTGTAATAATAAACAGTACTTGATCCAAACTAAGATATAATTAATCCTTATTGGGAGAAACAACAGCTTATTGTTTTTTTTTTTTATATTTACATGATTTTCTAGTAGAATTAAGGTATGAAGATCCAAATTACAGAAAGATCCGTTATCCAGCAAACCCCAGGTCCCAAGCATTCTGGATAACAGGTCCCATACCTGTACAAGCATCATTCATGGTCAAAGCTTTTTTTTGCATTTTATTATAGAACGCAAAGGACATAACACATAAAAAAGCTTCAAGTACCTTTATACATGTGCAAGTTCCTTTTTTATTTTACAACATTCGTGCAAAGTAGGATTTCTTAACCTTTTCTTGGGGAGGGGGGGCAATGTACATTAACATTAATTAGTTTGTCTGTGATATTCTGAGACAATCTGCAATTGGTTTTCGTTTTATTGTGTCTTTTTATTATGGTTAGCACGAAACTAATATTGTATTTTTTTAGGCCTGTAAACTATGGGATGTTCCTTTTCAGGTAAATACTTACAACAGGTTTCTACTTTGTTACAGATACAGTATCTGACCTACCACGCATATGGAAACATATACAATTGTCAGAAGAAAATATAGTGCTGACTGTAACAACAGGAATTTCAGAAGATGGATCCCCAAGAACTAAACCAAAAGGAAAGGCAATAAACATCAACACACTAGTAACCACACAAAGGCCAATCGGGATTTAAAAAAAACAAAAAATAGGACATTTGTGGTACAAAGTCGAAGCTTTCAGTCCTCCTGGTGACCTCAGATTGCAGTTTCCAATATGTATCAGTGCTTGGATATAGGAGGAATGCAGGTCAGAGCCAAGCTTGACCCTGGCTCAGTCTACACAGTATTGAACAGGTTGCCCCAAGGAGCACAGCTGGGTGAGAGCATTGATATTCATCCAGAGAAAACAAATGAATTGGGGGTAGGAAAACTGATTCAAGGAAAAATAAGCATCAATGGCAAGTTAACTGGAGGGCAAATTGCTTTCATACCTCATTATCCAGAGAACATCATTGGACTGATACAAATATTTGATCTAGACATGATTAATATCACTATGAAGAAAAACTGTGTTAATGTAACCCCAATAATGATTACAGGTGATGACCCTAAAAAAATCAGGCAACCTTCCTTAAACAGAACACTGATGAACAGGGCAAGCTCTGTGCTTGGAAGGTGGGAGAAGCAGGGAATCATAGAAAGGGCCAGAAGCCCATGTAACTCCCCTGTTTATCTGGACAAGAACCACAATGGTCAATTCGAAATTCAATTCAATTTTCACCAGTTAAATGAATGCTCAGAAGCTATACCAAGTATGGAAATACACAGATACAACTCAATAGCTAATATCACTTTGGGGAAATACTACTCTTTTATAAAACTGCATGAAGGGCAATGGCATATTCCTCTGGATAAAGCCACAAAGTACAAGACAGCATTTACATTCAGAGGAATACAGTATGTCTGGAACCGGTTACCAGAAGGATTTAAGAACACAACTATCATACTCCACAAAACTCTGGGGCAAATACTGGATAAACTGCCTGCTGAAATCAGAAGAAGAGTGACCTATTATATGGATGTCATACTCATAAGTGGAAGCACTGAAGCTGAATGTCACAAATTCACAGCTGAACTCAAGAGCCACCTGGAAGATCATGGTTTTGAAATTCACAGAGGAAGCCTCGTAGCCTGCACACCGGTTTTGCAGTTTTTGGGAAGAGAAATACATCCAGAAGGAATCAAACTTGGCAGAAATTATTTGCAGAAAGTGCGAAATATGAAATCTCCTCAAAGTTCACTGCATATAAAGCAGTTACTTGGTTCACTGGCTGATGCAGCAAAACATACTCCACGGTTCAGTATAATGTGTAAAGACCTAAACAGGTTCCGCAGAAAAGGCACCCGATGGATTTGGGGTCCCAAAGAAGAGACTGCTCTGAGAACATTACAAATGCAAATCCTTGTTAACAGAATGCTGGTTAATGGGCTCCAAGAGGGGGAGAGATGCACAGTGCGAATATATGTGCATGGTGAAGAATGGGAAGCTGAAATCCTAAACAGCAAGATGAAACCATATCAGTATGACTCGGGGATATGTAACTGCAACAAAAATGAGCAAAATATTGGAATTCAAGAACTGATGGCTATGAGTAGATTTTGGAAAAAGCACAAGATAAAAACACAATTACAGGACAGAGAAATCGAATGGAGAGTTACAAGCCCCCTAGTAGCCCAGTACCAAAAAAATCCAGAGAGCATTCATGTAAACAAAAACATCGACCTTGAATTTCTATTTGGTCCTAACCATAAGATCATAGTTCAACCGCCAAATGCTCCACTATAAGTGATCCTAAAGTAGTACCGTATATACTCGAGTATAAGCCGACCCGAGTATAAGCCGAGGTACCTAATTTTACCTATGAAAACTGGGAAAATTTATTGACTCGAGTATAAGCCTAGGGGAAGAACTGGCAAAATAAGTTTAGGGAAGATCAGGTGTCTTTGCTGTTGCCCAGCATCTTCATTGACAATAATATGGTATTCCCCCAGATTCAGATTTCAGTAAAGAAATCCTCACGGCCCATTTGATCTGCCAACCCACCCACCCACCAATGAAGAAACAGTAGGCTTGTTTAAAGATCAACTTTGTAGAAGCGCAATGCTTCCTGTTTTTTCTCACTGTGTCTTCATTAGTGCGGAGTAAATGCAGTTCAATCAGCAGTCATGGCTGGCAGGGGAGTGTTTTTGTGAGACACAGTTCATAGCAATACACATAGCGAGCAGACACATCTTTTCCATAACGCTAGCTCTATCTATCCCTTCCTGTCCCAGTAAGATCCTTGTTTTGAAGAGCCCGGGTGCGGACAGCTAGTGACTAGGCCCCAAAACCCCGAGGCTGAAGTTACAGCTTAGAGCAGCGCCGCCTGCTTTCCTTTGCCTGTCAGACCCTGCTGATGTGGGCAGGCTTAGACGAAGACCAAGCCCGTAATAAACCTGCACGCTCAAAATGGATATGAGCATGTGAAGCTGATTTACCATGTTGGTGCTCGGCTTCCCGGTGAGTGGCACTTTCCGCTTTCTTGGACTCTCTGCGATATCGCTCATGCGCAATGAGGCCGCGGCCTGCGGGAGAAGGTGAGAGGGGACGCCAGGCACGGGGAGGCAGTGCGGGCCGCACACACAGGCAACATTCTGTCCGCACAGAGAAAGGGGCAGCGATCTTTAAACACGCCTACTGTTTCTTCATTGGTGGGTGGGCAGGTTAGGCAGAACAGACGGGCCGTGCGAATTTCTTTACAAGAGTGCTGCGCTGAATCTGGGGGAATCCACGGACATGCAACCTAGCGGATATTAAAGAAGCAAAACGGTAAAAAAAATAATGTTTTCCTAAAATGCTCACTCGAGTATAAGCCGAGGTAGACTTTTTCAGCACATTTTGGATGCTGAAAAACTCGGCTTATACTCGAGTATATACGGTAAGCATGCAGCACGACACTTCATGACAAAGTAACACATACATAGTGAAACCACAATTTTACGTTACCCGATTTTACGTTTTCCCTAATTGTACACAATTTTTGTGGTCTCGCCAATGTAGAATGCATAATGCATTTCCCTGACTTTACATTTTCCCTGATTTTACACCATTTCTTTTAGTCCCCTGAAAAACATAACAGGGGGGTTCCACTTTAGATAAATTCACACAGCATTATAGCTTGCAGCTATTTTATAAGGTTATTGTGTCAGTTATACCAAATGTCGCTCTGCTTGCTCTCTGCCAAGAAAGTACCACTAATTAGAATTATAACAGCGTTATAATTCAGAATCTAAGTTGTTTAATAAACCTTAGCCATAAATACTCATCATTAACTGCTTTGTATTAAACACATTTCTTAAAGTGGACCTGTCACCCAGACACAAAAATCTATATAATAAAAGTCCTTTTCAAATTAAACATGAAATCCAATTTCTATTTTTTTATTAAAGTGTTTATAGCTGTTGTAAGCTCATTTAAAAATATCAGCTGTCAATTATATATTGTCTGCCCCTCCTCTATGCCATAGGCATGGTTCATTATGATCACTATAGTAGATGCTGATATGTGGTATAACGTGGCAGTTATCTTTTGGCATAGCCGTGCAAATATGATTATATTTCTTTATATCAGGGATTCTAAATCTATGAGATGGAACCCAAAAAACGTATTTGGGGTGGATCACCATGACAAAAAAATAAATGTATAAACTAGCCACTAACCAAAGTGTACAGACCATTTTTTGGGTTGCAAAGCTAGTTTTATGACTATCTTTGGGCAGGTTATAACACTGCTTTATATATTAAACCATGTTACAATGCACACAAATCCAGATGCACATCATTTGTGTATAGACAACAGACCACACACAAGATTGCAGCAAAACTGAGGCACACTGATATCTCATCAGCACTGTTTATGTTTTAATAGTAACTAGAGAGCAAGCATTTTGTCCCAGAACTGCACTGAGTGCATGAGTAACTTCTTTGTCAGTCTCCAAGTGAACAGCGATAGAAATTGTATCTGTAATTCCAGAAGTTTTCACTAGAGGGAGCACTGTCAGTGAAATACAAGTGGCATGAAATGAATCTGTTATAAGCCATAAGATTTAAGGGATAACCATAAGAAAGGAAATATTGCTCCTACATGCATTGTTGTGATAAACGCTTTTCAAACCTGTAACTTTTCTGATTCGACCCTTACTTTACCCTGTTTTGTGTGCACTTTCACATATACACTAGCTCCTTGCAAGCATGCACGCACAACCCTAAATAACATAACACTTACTGGCTTTATCATCACATTCTGTGGTTTTTTCCCACAATGATAAGCAATAGTGCTCTCTCTTTTCTTACACGTCCTAATGTGATAACTGCAAGCAATCATATCTGTTTTCTATGATGTGTCTGTGACTTGTATAAAGCAACACAATAAGCTTTAGGGAACAAGGCTCGTATAGAAACAAAGAGAAAGGACACGACAGAGAACAAATATTTCAGAGGGTAAGGGGTTAATGTAGAACAGTGACTGACCACTGGGACATATCACATGACTGTGTCCACTCGATCATTTAATAATCACACAAAGAGACGAGAGGCTCACATGTGGGTCTGTCCCCTATCAATGCCTGTTGCCATAGAAACCAGGATGTGGAAGCCATGGAGATGAACAGCATAGGATGGATGTTAAAATCCCTAATCCCGTTTAAAAAACCCTTAACAAAAGCACATATGCAGCACACCAGCACTTCTCAACAGTGATCCAGGCAAGCATTTCCCTGCACCAGCTAGATGCCCAGCAGTGTTTGGGCACGCTCCCGATCATTTTAATCCAAAGGTCATGCTTAAATGAACAGAAACCCAGCTGTTACAGAACTGGCTTCTCATAATGTGTTGACAGTTCATATTAACACATAAATAAAGCACAGCACTCACTGACTCTTGTTATTATTATTATTAACATCTGCAATGCTGCAGCCATCTTCAAAAAAGCTATATAACGAAACTAAAAAAGATCATTAGATTTAGGAATTCTAATGATCATTAGCTTTAGAATTTAGGCAAATTTAGGAATTTTGCACAGAATCGTTTGTATGGCTGTCTCTGATCTATATAAATAAAGGGGCTATAGATTATTGCCACTCCAGTTCCTGATAATTTACAGTCAGGAGGTCAATCGCGAGTGCCTGCAGTAAATTTGTTATGTGGATGTCAACAACAGACCATAATGTCCCTGGTATTTAACAGCAAGCCATAAAAGGACTATATACCTTGCATGCAATGCACTTGTGCCAGCGCAAACAACAAATTGTGGTGCACACAAAGAATTTTGTGTGAAAACACACCATTTTTTATTAATTGTGACCGGAGTATACAGTTTTTAAAAACTGCACACAGTTTAAAATAATTTTTTTGCAAACATATCCAAGAAGGAATTAGAGGGAACATTGCTTGCATGTGAGTGAAACTTTTCCACATATTGGTACCTTATGTGAACAGTAACTATGAGGACCCAGGGTCGGTATGGGGGGCCCATATTAATATAATGTAGTGATATTAAAAATCAATCTGCAACTGGTCTTCATTTCTTATTTTTGTGGTTTTTAAATTATTTGGGTTTTTAGTCCAGCAGCTCTGTAGAGTGGAATTCTAAAAGCTATCTTGTTGCCAGGGTCCAGTTTACCCCAACAGCTAGGAAGAGGCTTGAATTAGGGATTCGAAGATAAATCAAGGATGGCCTACAAAACTATAGTAAGTGTATAAGATCGAAGTTATAAGTAAGAAGGTACATTACGCTACAAAGAAGCATTCTGCCCAGTCATATGATCCACATGCTCACAGGACCAGAAACTTCAATGAATACAAAGTTCCCTCTAATTCCTTTCATTGTTCCCTCTAATTCCTGCTTGGCTATGTGCTCAAAGAAATCTTTTTGTGCTCACATTTTAAACTTGTGTGTGAATTTTTAAAACTGTGTGCTTAGGTCAGAATAAACGCAAAATTTTGTGTTTTCACACAAAATTATTATTGTGCACCACAATTTGTTCTGCGCACTGGCTTCAAAATTTGTATGCGCACAGCTTAGAGTAAACAGTGACTCATTTACACTCAACACCAGTCATTCTTTTTCAAGAACTTGAACAACAAATTCTTGGGATTTAAAGTCTTGATTTATAATTATAGTGTGTTTACATATTTCCCATATTGAAGCCTAACTTTAAAAAGGTTCATGGGCCAGATACAGCCACCAAGAGATCTGCAGGGCCCCATGCTCATTAAGGTCTTCATAGATTTCTTGGTGTTACGACCACTTTAAAAAGTTCTATTTGTTAACAGTATAAAATAGATATTTTTAATCATTACAATTTTTTATGTTTTGATTAAAATTAAGCATTGGGGTTTTGCGGTGGTTCTGTCTCCCCCACAGCCATGTGTGGCCAGTCAAATCATACACATCAGTGAGTTTCAATGAGTGGCTCTACTGCTGGGTGTTGCAGTTTGTTAATCATTGCCAAACATCCAATATTGCTCTAAAAGGAACTGACATTATGAGCTGTCTTTTGAAGCCTCTATATAACCAAAAAAACAGAACTTGTAAGGGGCATGTGATCTCATGAAAGGCACGCACTGAAGGTTACAAAAGCTGTAAGACACTAAGGGCCCAACTGATTGATTTTCTGTATTTTACTAGGTTTCAATGGTAAACCTTTGGTTAAAAAAAAAAAGTGAATGCTACTGCTAAAAATGTTTCTGCATTCCCCAGTTCAAATGATAGTAAATCAGTATACACACAAAGGAAAGTTGCATTTCAGTAAATATTCAGATTTCTGCTGCATTATCACATAGGGAAATACAAATGAATGGGTATAGGGGAAAGCGAGGTGCCGAGCAATAATGCAATCTTATGCAATATATGTGCAGCTGCACAGGGCCATACAGGCTGGGGGGTCTAGGAAGCCACTTATCTTTTTTTTAATGATGGAGAAGGATCCCAAGCACAAATTCAGCCCAGTGGCCCCAAACTGTATGTCTCTCTCTCTCATTCATCTTTCCTCCCTATTAATAAAATTCGTTTGCAAGCCAGGTCAGTAAAAAAAAAAAATTTTTTTTTAAAAAAAAAAACAACAGGTTGTCTGCTCAATTACATTAGAGGGAACTTCAATGATAGAGCCTCGGTAATCTATATTTGATAGACACATGCATCTACGCCTATCTTGAAAAACTGCTGGGTAAAGAATGTGTAGCATTATGTGACAACTCTGCACTGTCTGAGCCTGTCCCTAACAATCAGCATTCAGTCAGTATAAAAAGCTCTATCTGGCAGTAGTACATGAAACATATATGAGCTGCGTTGTGATGTATAATACAAGGACTGCTGCATTACAAGTGATCTAACTGAGGCAAATTGCCAAAGACCTGCAGACTATTCATCCTATTTCATATCTGCCACACTATTTTTAACATCCATTAACACCACCACTGCCAGAATACAGCTATAAATACAGTTGTTCAAACGACAACCTTAAATCAGTGTTTGAGTATTTTTCTATACAGCAAAAGAATAAGGATCGAATTGGGGAATTTATCAAAGAAGATAGCTGTATCAGTTTGTCTGTACATATACAAATGCTTGGATCGGTTTAGTGTGATGTTAATGCTCAGAGCAGCTCAGCAGCAACACTGAGCACTGGCATCCATCTGAATCATTAATACTCAATGCAATTCACAAGTGGGGATTAACCATTTTTACAATCAGCCCCACCGTCTTTGTTAAAGAGGAATCCATAGTATAGACTCAAGACAGGCATTAAATGGAGGTTTCCCTTGTACAATCCAACACAATTCACAAAATGCAGCTTGAATGTTAAGGCACTGTCACTTTGTGTATTTGATTAAAGTGGTACAATATATATATATATATATATATATATATATATATATATATATATATATATATATATATATATATATATATATATATATATATATATATATATATATATATATATATATGGGTTCATGGTGAGAAATTAGGTATCCTTTTTCTACAGCCTCAATTAGTTTTTAGGGGCTACTTAAAAAAGCAGGAGGAGGGAGTCAAAACACTGACTGTTTCACCAACAGGTCACAATATGAGATTCATTTAACCAAACTCAAGTTAAACATTGGTGGACCGTGGGCACAGTTCTCGGCCTCAACCTTGCATAGCAGGTGCATATAGTAATATAAACTGATCAGTTAAACAGTTGTAATGACCAACATACAGAAAAATATTCCACTGTGACACATTGATGGTGACATATGTAGCACCTGGGGAAGACAGGTAAGTACAGGGATTCTATGCTGTACCATCTCACACAGCACAATAACTTTTTGGATGTATAAAGGTTTTTATAAAAGTTATGTAAGTCTCTTTGATGCGACTAGTTAGCGTGTTTTTTTGACCTTGAAGGTCATACAGTTCAGATATATGGGTGGAGTGTCGTGGGTTTTAGAAAGCTAAGCCAGTAATATGCCTGCCCTTTCACTGTGCTCAAAGAAATTTGCTTTATTGAACAGCATTCCCCTTTTGGCTTTTTGTTTTGGCTTTTTTTTGTAATAAAGTGGTATATGCTACTTCTGCCTGTCTTAACAATTGTAAATTCTGTGGTCTAGGGTCATTTTGTATTTTGTATAAGATTATCTTCTTAAAGGGGTTGTTAACCTTTAAATTAACATTCAAAATGATGTGGAGAGGGCTATGCTGAGACAAATTGCAACTGGATTTATTTTATTAGTTGTTGTTGGAGTTATTTAGCTTTTTGTTCAACAGGTTTCCAGTTTTCAATTTCAGGTAGGGTCCACACTACCCTAGCAACCATACATTGCAATGAATAAGAGAGGTCCTGAATAGAAAGAGTATTAAAAAGTAGCAACTATACATGTGTTGCCTTACAGAGCATTTGTTTAAGGTCAGTGACCCCCATTTGATAGCTGGAAAGAGTCAGAAGAAGAAGGCAGACAATTTAAAAAATATGAAAAAAAAAGATCAATTGAAAAGTTATTTATAATTAGCATTTCTATAACATAGTAACATTTAAAATAAGAGTGCAAAAGCTTTGAGTAAAAAATACAATTTCATGGACCAATCCATCTAATTATGGCCATACTCGCTAGATTTGTTCAGGCAATTTGGCCACCTTTGAACATACTTCCTAACCATTTCGGCATTTTGGTCAGGTCGAGCTCTGGTTTCAAGAAGCTGTCCTGCAAGTTGCAGTTAATCTGTCCACACCAAAAATATCTACTGCCTTTGCACTTTTTGCAGTTTGGTCATTTGAGCTGTCAGCCTGAACAAACAATAGCATTTGGCCATCCATCTCTATGTATGATCAGTAGTATTTTATTTGTGAGCTAAGCAGATTGGTCAGGTGAGCTGGCCAGTGTATGGCCACCTCAATATTCTTTAGAACTAGGATGGCCATGCTTTAGAGGTGTAGGGAAAGAATTGGACAAAACTTACTAGTGGGACAGTCCTTCTCATCTAGTCCATTCTCACAGTCTTGTTCTCCATCACATCTCCAGGATACTGGGATACATTTATTGCTTGGTCCCCCACAGCTGAACTTCTGTGCAGCACATACCTGCTTTGCTGTGGCAAAATCAAATTGACACGTTAGAAGTTCAAAGGGAGAAAACAGGTAACAGAGACAGCTACAAAATGAAAGAGAAAAAAAAAGCCAAATGAAAGAAGCAAAGAAAGACACTGCACAGTGACGCAAATTACTTTAAAGAATATAAAGGAACCAGATCAGCTACATAGGGAATAGGCAATAACATTATGTTCTCTTTTCTTTCTGTCTGGATTAGAGGATATCCTCTCAGTTTGAACTCCTGAGGCAAACAAAGTCAATGTAATCATACAGTTTTTCACATGTATACACGGGGGTATTTATTCTCTATGTGCTATGTCCTCTGGCATGTTCTCTGTCAAGAGTTTCTTGTCCCTGCACAAATCTATTTTAATAATCCTCTATGGACAGCAAATGCAAACATTAAACACAAACTGAGCAAAAATTTATCTTGCATTCCTATTCAGTTGCTAGCACTTTTCCTCTGACGTTAAGGGAAAAGGGGAACAAATTATTTTCACAAATATGTTTGACATATGAAATGCCTTATTTGTTAGCTTCATTATTTAATAATTTATAATTATTTTACTTGCTTCGCCACCTAATCCATATACAACCAATACTTATACAATTAGTGGTAGTGTGTTGGGGGGCAAATTATTTATTCTAAGATTGTGAAGCCAGCACTTCACAATGCAACTGCTTTCAGATAAACTACTGTTTCTCCTACTGCTGGTGCTGGAAAGGGAGTGTAGTGAGATCACTGCAACTTACAGTGCAACAGTAAAGAGTAACTGAAGTTTATTACAGCATAAGACATGTGGCTGAGGGGACTTGGCAAACTAATAACGCGTCAGATTTCAAAATTACATGTAAAAAAAAAATCTGTTTGCTTTTTAGAAACAGATTTCAATGCAGGATTCTGATGCATTTTGTAAAAAACAAAACATGTTTTCATGTGACAGAATCGCTTTAATTGAGAAGGATTTGGGGGATTTTGTGGACAACAAACGGTCAGTAGCTACTAATGCAAGTATAGTGCTGCCTTGCATAAAAAGGGCATCACCTTTGAGTTTAACTTGTAGCATGATAATGTAGTATGTAGCAGAGTGATATTCTGAGACAATTTGCAATTGGTTTTCCTTTTTTATCATTTGTGGTTTTTGAGTTATTTAGCTTTTTATTCAGCAGCTCTCCAGTAAGCAATTTTAGCAGTCTGGTTGCTAGGGTCAGCATTTGTTTTTTAGATGGGGTTAGTGACCCCCATTTGATAGCTGGACAGTAAGAAGAAAAAAGCAAATCATTAAACAATTATAAATAGTAAGTAATGAAGACCAATTGAAAAGTTGCATAGAATTGGCCATTCTATAACATACTTAAAGTTAACCTTAAGTGAACCACCGCTTTAAGAGCGAAGGTCTCCAGTAAAACATTTTAGAAAACATTTGCTATAAAATTATTTGTTTATTGGAGTTATTGTTTAATATTGTCCTGTTACACATACAGTAAGTGTGTATTTTTGAATAACATTTTGGGATCTAACTTCATTTGGTTTTTAATCTATACACTGATTAGTTTGATAACTTAAAATTTAGTTTGTGTTCACGTCAAGCATTTACGGTATTCATTTTCAGGATAGCGGTCAGTAATGTCAGAAAAAGAAAAATGGCTAAAAAAAATATGTACATACAAACACTTCGTATGAATTCTTGTACTCTGTAACTGATTTGCCTACATTTCGGGACTTGCCTGTACATGACACTTGTCTCTCTTAAATCTGGCTTAACATTCTGTTGAGCATTTCAAAAATTAATTCTGGCCACTGCTGGTTACAATCTGTAATCCTGCTATCTTGCATTTACCCTTTATTCTAAATTCAAGTGTTGATGTGTTCCTGCTTTATAAATATGCACCCCTGCGTGACCTTTTCAAAGTAATTTGCTCTGTAAATGTAATTGCCCTATTTCAAATTGCATAGCTGCCCCCACTGCTATACAGCGGCTTATTTATATTAAGTATACTCAAGGTTCTTAAGCAAATATACAGTTTTTACCAGTTCAGGGTAACAGTATTTAATATCACACAAAAGCTTTTTTATTTCTTGGTGTTGCTTGTGCTTTAATACTACAATTACTTGTGGGTAAGTAAATACGCTGCACATTAGGTAGGGCAAAAAAACAAATAATAAATATAGGAATATAGGGCCAATGACACAATGTCCAGCTTTAAACATACAACCTGGTGGAACAGATTGTGCCTTTAACAGCACAAATCAGAACTCAAAACACCAGACAAGTTTATTCAGTGATGTGTCAGTTATATTTTGGTTTGCAGTTGCTTTTGTATTGATTCTTCTATCAATGCCAGATTGATGGATAATTGATGATGAGCAACAAAGTAGTATCTGTTAACTGTGTTACAGTCATGTTTTTTACTTTTGAATGTTTTGTGTGTTAACCCACACACTTTTTGCGTCCTATTTTAATGCATTTGAGCTACATGTTCATTATTTTTTGTTATACATCAACAATAACCCTTTAAATACTAGTTAATATGCTATGTCTACAGTTTAGAAGCTACCCTTTGTCTTGAGGTAGACGAGAAGCATAAATACACATTAGAAGTTGTATCTTGACTTTGCAACGTTTTATGCAGAATAGAGGTGATCTGGACCACTCCTACATTAAATGGTCTGTATACCTATGAGTACTTACCACTACTGCAAGTGGCCTCAGACTCATCACTTTTGTCAGGACACTCCTCCTCCCCATCACATTTCCAACGTGCAGAGATACAGTGACCATTGTTACAGGTAAACTCATCTTCTCCACATGTTGTTTTAGCTACAACAAGAAAGAAAAAAAACAAGATCAAATCTTGTTGAGAACAAGTGCATGCGAGGAAAAAAATGTTGGAAGCTTCGTCACCCTATGGAGGCCCACTTATCAACAGTCTCATTTTAGTGGTTTTAGAGGTTTTGAAACCATGTATACACAAATGCCACGCAATCCATTAAAAGATCTGAATATAAAAGCATGAATGAAAAAAAGCTGAATGATGCGTTAAAAAATATGAAACCTCGAAAAACTCTAAAATTTCACATAATTACTAGCGAAAAAGAAAAGTCTCAAAGTCTAAATGGCTAAAACCAATAGGCTTTCTGCAGCTCCCAATGACTTCTATAGGACCTTGAATGCTTTTACTTTTAGTTTTGTATTAGCGTTAGTTGTGGTTTTTACACCTATATCTCAAATTTGTAGTTTTAGAAAAAAAAATTTTTAGAGGAAAAATATGATTAGCGAAAAAAGCAGACATACAAATATTATTAAATAGGCCCCTTAGACATTTAAAGGGGTGGTTCACCTTTAAGGTAACTTTTATTATGATATAGCACGGCCAATTCTAAGCAACGTTCCAATTGATTTTCATTATTTTATTTTTTATAGTTTTATAGTTATTTGCCTTTTTCTTCCAACTCTTTGCAGCTTTCAAATGGGCGTCGCTGACTCCCTTGTAAAAAGCAAATGCTCTGCAAGGCTACAAATGTATAGTTATTGTTTTATTACTGATATTCAGGCCTCTACTATTCATATTCCAGTCTCTTATTCAAATCAATACATGCTAAGGTCATTTGGACCCTATTTACCAGTGCTTAAGATTCAAATTGAAGAGCTGCTGCATAAAAAACTAAAATTACTCAAAAACATTCAAAACTCCTTGACGTGTCTCTTAAAATTAGTGCACGGACATTTACTGAACACACCAAAAAATACTGTAATGTGCCTTTCGTTCGAAGAGCATCTCTTATAGTATTTTTGTACTTTTTCTTGTACAACTCTAATTACACTGGTCTTACCATTTACTCTGTTTTAGTTAAGTGTAGTAATCACTCCTCCCCATGGAATCAGTTACAGATTTACAGAAATATTATTAAGAGTAGTAAAAGTGCAACAGTGCAGACACAGTTACCCCCCCATGTGAGACATGTTTGCTAGAAAGTTCCCTTTTATGCAAGTTTCTTGCTTGCCTGCAAGTTACCCAGACAACAGCTGCCATTGGAATACAAATCACTTCTTCTGCAGCAAACTCTAGTCTGAATGCAAATGGGAGAGAACACTAAGTAAACAAGGAGTCAGTGGTGTCAAAGCAGACAATTATACCACAAACAGCAAATATTTCTACAAATGCCCCCCAATATAAGTTTCACAAACCTTCAGCTGTTGTATAAAGGCCTCAGCACAATGTTGCTAATAGAATTGAAACTCCTCATTTTATCATCTAATAACAATAGCAATGTCAGGATAGTCCTCACATCACCAGTGTAACCCCATACGTGCTGCAAAGAATGCTGCTTTTTAGACATAATTCACTGAAGAACTTGTTTCCTAGCACTACATGCAGTATTTCCATTCATTGGCAATAGATAGGGAGGTGTACTGCCCAACCCAGATCACATTTTTCATAGCGCAGTTGACAACAAACGTAAGCTGCATGTCTTTATTTTGCATGCCTATCTAAAACATACATAAACACGGCTATAATGAAATTCTCCTGACTCTACAAACTCAATACGCAACCAATTAAGACTTATATACAACTTAACTACAGGATAATTTAGAATTTTTATGGATTTTTTGTGCTCCGCTTATTCAGCACAGCACATGAGAAACGTTGAATTAGGCTCAGCAGATTCAGTTTGTGGAGGATTCATCATTATTAGTAGTGATGGGCAAGTCTGACCTGTTTCGTTAAAAAAATTTGCAAAACTGAGAAAATTTGCCGAAATACCTGCAACTCAATTGCCCTATTCATTAGGGATGTGCTGAATTAATAATTTATGGATTTGATAAATTCTTACCAATATTAAACTATTAAGATAAAATATATTTTAAAAGTCCATGATCTGCTAACAAAAACTTGTTACACTGTCCAGAGCTTTACGTCACGTGCCTTTAAGGGTTCTGATTTTGTTCAGTTAAACACTAATAATTGTCTAAATCCTGCAAAAATTTGGGGATTTAGTTGAATCCTCTGATCACCTGACAGAAGTTAAAAGGACAAGGAATTTGAGATTGGTTCTTTTTGAAGAAAACTGTACCAGCCCAAGGAACTTTATTAATCTTGCAAATGAGAAGTACTGTAAGATAAGACCATTTTACTTTAATATGCATGCACATGTTTATGTTAGAGGGGGACAATTGGAAGAGACAGGCGAGATGGCAGTGAAGAGCAGCTTTATAAAGTTTTCTGGGCTGCAGTTTTTTTCCCCAAAAAAATGGCACTGGCCCAGGGTAAAAGAACAGCAATTGAATTCACTGGGGTTTTAACATTCACATGATAAATCTTCAATTATGAACAAGTATGTCAGCAGCCTTAAAATATATGCAAGATGGCGAAAATGAGAACAGAAGAAACAGCTAGGGGCACATTTACAAAGCTCGAGTGAAGGATTCGAATAAAAAAAACTTCGAATTTCGAAGTGTTTTTTTGGCTACTTCGACCATCGAATGGGCTAGTTCGACCTTCGACTACGAATCGAACGATTCGAACTAAAAATCGTTCGACTATTCGATCGTTCGATAAGTACTGTCTCTTTAAGAAAAACCGACCCCCTAGTTCGGCAGCTAAAAGCTACCGAACTCAATGTTAGCCTATGGGGAAGGTCCCCATAGGCTTGCCTATGTTTTTTGGATCAAAGGATATTCGTTCGATCGATGAATTAAAATCCTTCGAATCGTTCGTTTCGAAGGATTTAATCGTTCGATCGAACGAATAATCGTTCGATCGTTCGATCGAAGTATTAGCGCTAAATCGTTCGACTTCGATATTCGAAGTCAAACGATTTTAGTTCCTGGTCGAATATCGAGGGTTAATTAACCCTCGATATTCGACCCTTAGTAAATGTGCCCCAAAATCTCTTTAAATTGAGTTTAATGGTTAAAGATCAAACTCTCTTCCACACCAACAAAAGTAATGAATGGAAAACTTTTAACTTAAGGAAGAGTGGTTGGGGGATAGCCCTTGACTATTCTGCATGTAATTAATGAGTCCTAGCCACACACTTTTTATTAGACACATTTATTTACTGTGTTAGAGACCCAGTTTTCCATAATAGTAACCCAGCATAATAGCAGATAAATGGAACCAATGTTCCTTCCCTCATTAATGCCTTAATAAATATTTCCTTAAGATGTAAAGCACCAGTGTCTGGGCTTTCATAGCTATTGACACGCTTCCGCTCCAGTCCCATAATCCTTGTTACCAGCCCATTATCTTTAGTAGTCATAGTGATCTGGCACTTAGCCTTTATTCAGCCATGAATTAAAGTGCTTATTTTTATGCTGTTTTCACAAGGACCTTCTCCTGTTCCTGCTTTCCCTTTGTCCTTACGGCCTTTTTGTGTAGCACTATAACTCACGAGAACACAAAAAAAAGAAAATAAACATCCATGTTCATACATTAAGAATTATACTTATATTCACTTTCTTTGCTTTCGTTTTAAAAAAAGTCAAACAAAAAACATGTATCATTAGCCATTATGTCTGTAGTAGTTAAGTATCTATAGATAAAGCAGATCCAAGTTAAGTCTTTTAGTGCACGAACAAAAATATTGGCTGGTCAGCAAATAACTTAATTGTAGGAGGATTTTTTCCCTGGAAATTTTCATTTCGGATCTGTCATAATGCAACTGATGCAATGACAAAAAAGTTCACTTAAAGCAGAAATAACTAATGCAAAAAGGTTGTACAGGTATGGGATCTATTATCGCTATTTCCCAAGTAGCCTTGTCTGCCACCACCCTTAAAGTATGAAGATCCAAATTACTGAAATATCTGTTTTTCGGAAAATCCCAGGTCCGGAGCATTCAGGATAACAGGTCCCATGCCTGTAACAGGTTTTTATCCTATGTAAGGGATTGCCTAACTACAAAACAATGTAATATCAATTCATCCACATTTACACAATAAACACTACTCCCCATGCCTATTTCATTTGGATGCATCCACTTACATTTATTTACATAGCACTGCTTGTATATTCAGCACTGTAAATTGAAACAAATTGATGGAACTGAAAGGTACTAATGAATACATTTAACATATATGAAACATTATAATGGTTTTACAAAGGCACTTCTTTAAGTATGCAACAGCATAAGAGCAAAGCAAAATGTACTTGATTTCTCTATGTAGTTATTCTTTTATATAAATTTCAAAAATCTATTTAAAATGCATATGTATTTGGCATAGCGTGATTAAAAACAGCATAACAATTGGAAAATAATTTTTTCAGATGACTGCTATATTCGGCCTTGGCATTGAGAATCAAGTCAATGAGTATCCAGCTTTGCTCTAGATTTAATTCAATGACAATTCAGTTCCAAACTTCAGTAGAGTTTTTACATGATAAACCACAACATACATTTTTCTTATAAAACTGAAATTGGTCTGTGTTCTATAGAGGTTTAATGATATTCATCCAAAGCACTCATGTCCAAATGCCCTGTATTTTGCATGTATGGCACCAAAAGCACCTTTATGAATAGAGTAAGCATGTAAAAATTTGCTTTCGGTTTAGTGCCTTGCACTTGCAATGTCTGTGGTGGAATTGCAATGGATACTTCAAATTAACCATAACCGTGTGATAGCATTCTTTTCATTTATCTGTCACAAGGTAAGAGTCTTATAAGCTGCCACCTAAAGCAATAATAACGTTAGTAACCAAGTAGGACATTTCTCTCTATTGCAGGTTTTCATTATGCTGTTTATTGTGATGTTTCCTGCAATAAGAGATTTAGAAAGACTTGCAAATTTGCAAAAGGAACCAAAATAATATGTGAACCCTGACAAAATGCTTCACTTAGCAAATCAACCAAACAATATCAGAGACATCAGCTATATACTTAATACAGAATGAATAGAAATCCCACTATTTAAGAGCAAAAGTAAGGTTAAGGTAATCATAATTTAATATACATCAGAATCATCATTTCAATCAACAACCTAAAGATGCTACCAGATTAAACTGGGAATGCTCAAGACTAGTTTATTCAATGTGATGGGCTAACATTGGCAAATCTGTGGAATATCATTACAAATTATCATAAATGGCAGGCAACAATTAGACCGAACAAATATTAAGCAGGGAACTGGCTATATTTGTATTATAAGAATAAAATCTCCATAATGCAAAATGTAAGAATCAAATGCAGCTTTCAATACTGTGTTACTGTGGGATAAGCAATTAGATTGCACTGTAATTAGATTTGCACTGGCATTGCTCCTTTAAAACACACGGCTCTAACACTTGCACAAGAGGATATCATACTGGATGGCTGATGGCAAGCTCTGATGTGCAAAAGGGTTTTAAATAGCTTCACAAAGTGCATTAGGAGTAAAGGTGGCCACAAACTAGCTGATCTTCAAAAATATATTGACAAATGGCCTACAGACAGAAAAAATGGATAACAAATGAGTGTCCATACAAGAGAATGGCTGCCAGAAAGTAAAAAGAAGCAATACATTACTACTTACTGGACCAGGCTTAAGTACAGGACTGATAACACACCTTCCACCTCCAGACACCCCCTTACATGGCAAGTAAGTGCAAGTGCAAGTGCAAGTGCAAGTGCAAGTGCAAGTGCAAGTGCAAGTGCAAGTGCAAGTGCAAGTGCAAGTGCAAGTGCAAGTGCAAGTGCAAGTGCAAGTGCAAGTGCAAGTGCAAGTGCAAGTGCAAGTGCAAGTGCAAGTGCAAGTGCAAGTGCAAGTGCAAGTGCAAGTGCAAATCTCGCACCTCATTCCATACCATACCATGACAGTTGCGGGTGCAAAATAGTTGATGCATTGTGGGCAATAAACACTGCAATCTGCACCTGTAGTTTGCATTCTGATCCACCATATCATCTACTACAGAGCTATTTTCCCTTCCCAAAGGCATTGTCTCATTGATATAAGGCAAATGGCAGAAGGGTCGTTTTCCCAGCTGGAGTTTCTTCAGGATCAATCTGTGCCGAAATCCATGTTTCCACATGGAAGATCGCTCTGTGTGCACAGTCAGGATCAGAAGACAGCAGATTAGCGTCTACACCAGTGGAGAAAATTATCCATCTGCTATTTGCCTAAATGCTGTTAAATTGGTGAGTTAACAGAGAATTCCCTTCACCTACCTACAAGGTTTGCCTGTGGAAAAGACAGAACTGACATAGAATAACATTCTTATCATAGAATAACCTAGTAGCAATAATAAAGACAAACACAAGCTGCTACATATAGTTCCACACAGCAACACTTTCATCCTCACATATGTTTATATATGTATTTACGTGTTCTCTGTGGATGTGTGGAGACAGACTGATACAGACGTTACTGGCAATAAAACAAAAGCATGTCTAAAAGCCTAATGGGGAATGTACTATGTTTCCATTGCAAATGCTAGCGACCAAGATTTTCGACTTCCTCACAAAGTTTGCAAAGTTTGCAAACATGCGTAGTGTATGTAATAAAATGTCGTAATCGCAAAACGTTTTTTTTTTGTGTCAAAATATTCACAGTAACTCTATAACTGTATCTGTAACTTTAGACATTTGAAACAAAACAATTACTTTAGAAAAAAAAATAGGTTTCCTTATGAAGAAAAAGGCATAATTGGAAGACCTGTGGAGTAGGTTGAATTACCAGGAAAGGGTACTATGAATAATAATTTGAGTAACAAACCATTTTCAACTCATGCACCTCCAGTCTAATTTATAAAAACAGCGATGCAAATTGGTTTCAATTTTGTGTACGTCTCTCTTGTCAATAGCCTCAATTGTCTGAAACAATCCCCACTGACTTCTATAGAAACTAGTAGCTTCTAATTCCTTTTTGCAACTTTTTTATTTGATTTAAATTGTGACTATATTTGAAGTCCTTTTTTTTCTCAAATTGAAAAATGATCATCATGATAAATTCTGACCAATTGGTCCCTAAAAAAAATACATAAATAACCTCATAGCATCAGTCTGGTTTGGTCCATGACTCATTTATAAGTTGATATGAATGACTTTTAGCCTTTATAAAAGCTGTGTCAGTGCTATAGAAATAAAGCATGATAATATAGTGACTAATGCACCCCCTAATGTAAAATGTAAAAGGATAATATACTGTAAGTCACAGAGGAGTTCCATGTCCATATAAATGCACAAGGCTTTTATACAGATCATAGAACTCTGAGGTGACTTCTAAAATCCTTTTTTTGTTGTATTTTACAACAGGGGGTACTTTATTTGTTAGAATACATACATTTCCAAGATTCATGTGAAACAAACAAATGACATCACTATGCACTGTTTATAAGGATATAATTTACAGGCTATTCATGGATCGTGTGTATTAAACTGTAATAATAAAGATGTTGCTAGTGCTTAGTGATTCCTAAGAACCATATCATTTGCCATACAGTGTCTCCCTATCAATATATTTTGCTTTATAGGTCTACTAATGTGTAATATAGGAGAATTCATGAATATGTGACAGATTGTTTTTGCACATACTATGCAGGTATGCATTTTTATTTGAAAACAGAAGAAAATGTGAAGTTTTTCGTATCTTGCTTCTGTGCCTCAGATGGAGCATGCAAAACTGACAGAGAAATGTGATGTTAGAAAACACGAAGAAACTAAACAACACCCAATTTTAAATAACATATAATAAAACAGCACCTATTATTTAATCCTAAATATAAAATATTTGTGTGGTTAGTGCAATGTAAATTGAAATATAAAAACAGAGAATAGAGAAACAAAGTCTAGAAAACAAAGAACTTAACTCACTTTCTCTAAAACCATGAATGTCTTGAAATTTATTAAAAAATTGGAACTGAAAAAGCATGAATGGAAAAAGTTGCAGAAAAGTCGTGAAAACGTAAACGTTTTCATATTTTTGCACAAAAGCCAGCATCAAAAATATCCAAAAACCTCAAACTTCTATCTTCCAGTTGTAAGGGACATCTGCCATTGACTTCTACATGTTTTCGAGTATTAACTGGAGTATTTTCGTATTCGGAATTGCTGCAGTTTTGTCGCATAACAAATTTGAGTCAGTAAGTCTGATCCAAAACATTTGCAGCTTAATATATTGGCCCCTTAGGGTAAAATACTCAATGTACACTTAAAATTACTTAATTATTCAAACTAAGCAACCTGATCCCCTGAGTACACAGATACTAATTACAGAGTATTTTATCGTGCCAATATCTTTAGGCAATACATCTACCACTAAGGAAAAATAATTTGCATCAGCTCAGGCGTAGCATCACTGGTTACTAAACTTTACATCTGAAGGAGTAAATAAACAAATATATATATATATATGACCTGTCCTACCACCTCTCTGTTAGAGTGCAGATGCAATGGTAACTACCATATGAGGCTAAAAATATGCTGCGGTTTTAAGAACCAACAATTCTCAGAGGACTGTCATTACGGAGCATGGTGCCTCCTTATTAGTGGAGCCTGTGTCATTGTGCTTATGCAATTACACAAATACAATGGCGCAATGCATCATGGGAAACATGAAGTTACTGATAATTGCAAAGGAAAGAAACAGAAAAAAAATCCAGTCTGAAAACAGCTGGAGTCTTCTTCTTACACATTGGCGTAATTACAATGTAATTACAAAGCCTACCTTTGTATTTGCCTACTGTACCTCTTATGGAATATTTGTAACTTCATAGTAAACTGCATACCGGCAGTAATATATTGTCATTTAACATCTTCTACAAAGTCCTTTTATTACAGCACCACTATACACTGAAGCATATTTTCCTTTCCTCTTTTATTACATCTTCTCAAATTTAAGCTTAAATCATACTGTACCCATCAGAGTGATGTCAGACAGACCACTGAAATCACCACATGTAAAAACACTTTACACTCTGCAAATTATTGTAATCATGACTTCAATTGTTCCAGATGGGAAGCCATTTTTGAGAAATTTGTTGCCTGTGGGAGAAGAGATTTCCCACGGGCAACAAAGACCAGTTCTCCTTCAACCCAAGCGCCTTAAAGGAACAGTTCAGTGTAAAAATAAAAACTTGGTAAATAGATAGGCAGTGCAAAATAAAAAAAAATTCTAATATAGTTAGTTAGCCAAAAATGTAATCTATTAAGGCTGGTGTGACTGGACATGTAACATAACAGAACAGAACCCAACTTCCTGCTTAGCAGCTCTCTAACTCTGAGTTAGTCAGCGGCTTTAAAGGGGGCCACATGGGACATAACTGTTCAGTGAGTTTGCAATTGATCCTCAGTACACAGCTCAGCAGGGAAAATAAGTATTGAACATGTCAACAGTTTTGTCAGTAAATATATTTCTAATGGGGCTATTGACATGAAATTTACACAAGATGTTGGCAACAAACCAAGTAATCCACACATACCAAGGAATCAAATAAATCCATAAATTAAGTTATGGAATGACACAGGGAATAAGTATTGAACACGATTCCAGTACATCGTGAGAACAGAATCAACAGAAGAATTTGTTTATGCTACTACACTGTGTATATGGTAAATAAGCTCGAGTTATTCCTAGACTATGCAAGGTCACTGTAAAGTCAAAATACCACAGCAGTCGGTCTCCCAAAAGATGCCTTATACGAATTAGCATCAACATTACATATCACACTGCAGAAATGGTTAACTGCTAATGTCTGTAACTGGCACCTTGTCAATAGAAGGCCACCTTATGGCCCTAATCTTAGTAGTTTATTCATTAGATGGTTGACATTTAGATACTGACAATGTACTTTCTGCCATGATATTCTGAACTGTACGGTCTCTGGAAATAGCCCACAGAGAAAAAATAAATTACTTTATTTGTATACCATTATAATAAATGATGTCCTATGCCAGGAAAATGGAGATACAGCAATGGCAGGGGATATTATGATATGCAGAAATCAAAACCATTTGGTAGATCATGTCCATGATTAAACAAGGATTTTTACAGTGTATAGATGACTAGGCTAAATGCTTATGAAAATAACAAAGAACCTTAAAACTAGCGTCACGCATGTTACTTGACAAAGCACAATGTCGCAGTTCTCCACATATGTCATAGTTAACAATTCCAGTATCACCCCATCTCCCCAGGCCCGGTGCCTTGGAGTTATCCTAGATTCTGCCCTGTCTTTCACTCCTCATATCCAGTCACTTATTAAATCATGTCACTTCCACCTAAGGAACATATTCAAAATACGATCATTTAACACCCAAGATGCTGCCAAAATTCTTATTCACTCTCTTGTCTAGACTACTGTAACTCTTTTTTAATTGGCCTTTCCCACCAGAGACTGTCACCTCTCCAGTCCATAATGAACACTGCCTCGAGGCTTATACACCTCAGCAACCGCGCCATTCTGCCAATCCCTGCACTGGCTTCCACTACTCTTCAGAATAAAATTCAAATTAATGAACCTGACATTCAAAGCACTTCATAACTCTGCCCCACCCTACATCTCTGAACTCATCTCTATATACTCACCAAACCACTTACTATGCTCCTCTACTGACCTGTTACTCAACTCTTCTCTCATTACCTCCTCACATGCTCGCATTCAAGACTTTGTAAGGGCTGCACCCCTCCTCTGGAATTCTCTCCCACGGTCTGTCCGACTTTCTCCCAACCATTATGCTTTCAAGAAATCTCTTAAAACGCACTTATTTAGAGAAGCCTACCCTCACTCTTAACTACCAAATGCAATACCACATACAGTACCACATCTACCCACTTAATTCTTGCCCACTCCCACACCTTTTGAATTATTCCATTCCCTTTAGATTGTAAGCTCTTGCTGCACAGGGACTTCCTCACCGTTTGTACCGGTATGGATTGTAATGTATGTAACTCCATATGTTCTATGTATGTAATTCATGTGATTTGGTTGTAGAAACACATTTACTTTACAGTGCTACGAAATATGTTGGCGCTATATAAATACATGTTAATAATAATAGAAGCATCCTGCTGTGCACATTGCAGCAAAGCTGCGCTCAAACTGTTGACTGAGACACATGCTTTGGAACACTGCGGGTTATGACCCGTATTTATGTAACTACAATAGCTCATACTCATGTACATACAGACAAGGCAAGACGTCTTGTGGACAAGGCAAGATGTCTTGTGAACATGGTGCTGTTTAATTGTCTGTGACAAATTGCTTTGTGAGGACAAGAAATATGTCCTTCATTCATATACAGTGAAAGAAAAGTTTGAGCCCCTTGCCGAAAGATATAGTTCATTTTGGAAGTGAAAAGTAATAAACATCTGCTGCAGGAGTTGGTGTGTTTCTAAACAACAAATTTGTAAATGTTAATGTGCGGTTACATTTGATTAAATACATTTAAAAAACACAGGGAGTAAAAAGATAGTAATTGTGCCATGCAAAAGTTTGGACAGTCTTAGTCAGTATTTAGTAACACTTCACTTGACACAGATCTCAGTAAGTAAATGCCTTTTGTATCCAGATAAGAGTTTTTGAAGTGTCTTCTAGAGATTTTTGCCGACTCTTCCTTGCAGTTCACTTCTGATTCTGAGATCATCTGAGATCATCTTGGGCATCTTGCATGTTAAAGATTTTCAATGATGTTTTAATCAGGGGACTGTGTTAGCTTGCTTTACTTCAAGTAGCTACAAGGTATGTTTAGGATCATTGTCCTGTTGTAGGAGCCTTACCTTACCTCCAGAATTTGCTGACTTGGAATCCATTCTTCCATCAATTTGTGCAAAGTTTCCTCTGCCACTGGCTACCGCCTAATTTCAAAGCTTAATTAATCTACCTCAATATTTAACAGCTGACCAAGCATTGTTTTAGTTTTTTTCTTTCTCAAAACAAACCTTTGGTGATTGTGCCTGAAGAGTTATATTTTTACTTCCACAGCACTTGTTTCCAAAAGGTCTCGTTTGTCTAGATGCAGTTTTGCTGCTGTTGAAATAAGGTCTCTGTAAGGTTTCCTCCTTAAGACTTTTCCATGCAGATCATGCTTTATTAGTATCACCACTCATGTGTTAGCCAAATCTTCCTGCAGGCCTTTGCAGTCATATAAGGGTTTGCCATTGCCTTTCTCTCAAGCATACCGGCAGTTTTCAAATCTGTCTTGACTTCAACACTTCCTCTGAACTGCCATTTAATGACATTACAGACAGTGAAAATGGCAAGCTCCAAGCAATTTGTAATGTACAGTCTTATTTTGCTTTTAAGACATCAATAAGCTTTAATTTCTGATCCTCACAGTTGCTTAGAGAAGCCCATGGTTGGTAAGTGGCAGCCCAAAGTTTGGGGTGTCAGAATCTTTTAAGATCTGCAATTGTCAACAGGAGACAACTCCTAAGGCCTAATGAGGTAATTAGGGTCAGGGAACTTGCCTAACAGTGCTTATAACTGGACTTTTGCACATTCCACAATTTCTATTTTCTTTTTTCCTTTTTTTTTTAAAGTTTATAAAATAAAATGTAACTGCGTGTTAACATTTCAAACGCATTGGCTACTATGTTTTTAAGAAAATGAATTAAATATGTTGGGGGTAAAGAATGCAGCCAGGGGTACCTAAACCTTTGTATTCATCCAACTGTATATTTTAACAGTCAAAGTCCAGAGCATTTCGGCAAGTCCAGTACACCCACCGCACAGGAATTTTACTCCAGTGTGTGTTTAAATAAAGCCGTTTTTCAAAGACAAGGATTGTGTCCCTACATGGATTTCCAGAACAGCGCCTGTTAAAGAATCATACCGCCAAGGAGGATCTGGCATCTGGTGAGGGCAGCGTCGAGAAGGACACAGGAACTGAGTGAGCTCTGGTGCGATCCACATCGTATTATATTATATTATATTATATTATATATATATATATATATATATATATATATATATATATATATATATATATATATATATATATATATATATAAATAAATAAATAAAGCTTTTCCTTTACACATCATTGTTTTATAAAGAGGATGTGGTCCGTCAGTTGGCTACTTATGTCTAAAACTATCAATACACAACATCTTGCTGATTGAAAACAAATTATGAATAGTAGAATTTGATCTATGGTTGTTGTGTGGAACAAAAAAAAAAAAATCCTGAAAAAGTAAGCCAGCCAAACTGTTTGCTGGGGAAAATAAACGCATTTGGCCCAGCTTAAAAATTAATGGCACACAATGCCATGTATAATTGTTATAACATCTCCGTTTCTATTACATCTAGTTAGATAGAACCTTCAGAAGACTGAATGTCTACACTGGGAGAAACTCTATGTACCAAAAACAGAGCCAACCAACAAGTCAAATATCAGATCTATGAATTTTGATTATGTCACAAGAATATGACATACATATAGGATATCATGAAATTCATACTTGGAGTGTAGGAAAATGATACGCACATTATAGTTAATATATAATCGCACCACAGGGGCCCTAGCAAGCTACATGACAAACCTCTTATTATTATGCATGACAAAGCCACTGTAGCAATTGGTATTCAGGATACACTGTATATCACTTGCTCCCTAATGTGCATTGCTCTCAGAAAGCATCACTATCATTTCTTGAAATGTAATTCTTGTCAAAATGCACAATGCTATTATTTTTTAACAAGTCATAATGCATCAAATTAGACTTCACTTATTCCAGTTGAATATATTATATGGATAAACAAATAATCTGCATATTAAACATCTAATAATGAAACACATTACTTTGTATCCTCCTAAAACCATTATGATACATAACTATAGGACCACCTTTGACTTGAAGGCGAGGTCCCAATCCATACACTGATCCATAGCTACTAAACACCAGTTACTGCTGAGAGCCTAGATCTAGAACATGCACAAACTAAAGGGAATGGAACCGGGAGCACTTGTTATCAAGGCACACTTCCTATTACTCTCAAGGCAAAAACCAAGCCATCATTTGCAAAAATTATCCCAATAATCTAGTCTAATCTAGTACTAGCCTGCTTTAGAAGATTTGGAGCAAATTTTCTTCTACTATTTTATTTGCGTCTACAGTTGCCGGTAGGATGGAAATTGACTGGTCCACTTGTTAAATATGATATCTAATACAAAAATAACATAGAAGGTCAGTAAACTTTCAGCAGCATCAAAATAATACAAGTTACTTCACATTATGTTTGAATTACCTACATGTTTTATACAGGAAACATATCTCTCTTCTAAATAAAAAAAATGTGGAGCTTTATTAGTAATATATTGGCCAATGTAATATTAACATAATGTATTATATATTATAATACAAAATAATATATAAATATATAGGCTTCAGATGGGGTTTTTTTTTTGCCTTCCTGGATCAACTGGCAGATAGGCAGGTTAAAAAAAGTAAAAAGGTTGAACTTGATGGACGTGTGTATTTTTTCCAACCTAACATTATGTTACTATGTTACTATTATACATAAACAATATAAGTTGCTAACTGGCCAGTTCTTCCCTGACCATTTCATAAAAATTGTTTGTAGCCTATTTATTTTGTCTGTAACCCTCACTTGCTCTAAAATCTTGCTTTCAGAAATAAAGCTGCATGAAAATGTATGTTACTCTGCACAAATATATAAATAGTATCACAAACTCATAAACTATATAAATGACACGGCAGTATAAAAAACTAATTATGAACATATAAATAGATATTCCTGAAACCCAGGAAATTGTAGAGTCTCTTCTGTGCCAGTATAGACCTCAGAGGCATAGCAAAGCCTGGCAGAAGCTGGTAGGTTATTGAAACTTGCTACCATCTGTTTAAGGAGCCAGAGCACAGAGGGAGGTACAATGTACTTATCTGCTGGTTATTAGACTAACAGAAGATGATCTGGGATTAGTACACAACAATCAAACATTTGTTTCTGCATCCATACCCACATAGTCTAAAAAGCAAGAAAAAAAATTACTCTGATTATAAAAAAAAATAAAGCAAAAAATCCTAAGATTTTTTTCATGATGGTAGTAGTAATTTGCTTATCAAAAAAAAAAAAAAACACGCCATAAATAACAGGGTTTGAGAAATGGTCTGTGGCATTGATTATTCATGGGATTCAGAATTAAGGTGTTACAGCTTTGTGCTGTTTTCCTTTCTTCATCTGTGAGAAGTGAATGCGACAATGCAAAGCCCCAGAGTGTGTATTATCTATGTGACAGACCGCAATCTACCCCTTTTTATGCATTCCCTTTGATTTCTCCTTGCAGGAAAAGTATGGATGTCTACCAAATTGTGAGCCATTTGCATCTCTCTGATCATCAAGACTACAGGAGACATACCCCTTTGCAGTCACATTCACCTCACTGATATTCCAACATACCTACACATTAGAGAGCATTCTACATAGTCTTATAAACAGTTTTAATGATACTCTTTGTAGTACAGCTCAACCCAAAAAAAAATCTCTCTTTATGTGGGTTATCACGACCTTTGAAAAGATTGAATTTCTTGCTTCTCAGATAATATGATATTATGTTTATATTTTCAGGTCTCTGGCAAGGGCATTATTATCTGAAACTATTGTGTATGCTCCCCACATGTCTGCATAGACTTGTTCCCTCCTCCTCAAAAACTTACAGGCAGATTAAATGGCTCCTGATGATACTGAACCAGATCCACTTGGGCAGGAAGAAATTTGAACAATCAAAGCACTTAAAAGAAATGAGGGATTATAATAAATACAGACCCATTAGCACAGAAATACTTTTTGGCATTTGCACTGAAAATGTTATAGCGAATAATGCACTTCCTATTGTAAAATATAAGACGATTAATCACTATGGAGCCCTATGACCATAAAAGCAAGAAGCTGCAGGTTAAGTGCTTTTATACAGCTCAGAAAACTCTAGGGTGCCACCTAATATGCTCATACTTTACAGCATGGGGTACATTATTATAAAGTTACAAGAATTTACAAAAATACATTTTTACTAAGTATTTGTGTGTTTGTAACTACAGTTTTAAATTTTTTAGGGAACCAGAAAAATTATATGAAATACAGAAAAATGTATTATGCATAAAATATAGGTGGGACCACAAAACAACAATGTAAAATGAGAGAAAACTTAAATCAGGGGATGTAAAATTGAGGTTTTGCTGTATTTTGTATGGTGTGCTTTAGAATTCATAAAGGGCTGCTGGAACAACACAGAGTGCGCTACAGTCAGAGAATCTAAAGAGTAGAGATGCACTCATCCGTATACCGAATATGAAACCAAATCTGAACCCTTAAAATTTGAGCAAAATTCCCTCAAAATGCTACCACTTGTAACTGTCCAGTGCTTTAAAGTCTTCTTTAGTTCAGCCAAACTCCATACCTCCCAACTGTCCTGTTTTGAGTGGGACAGTCCCTCTTTTGACAGCTCAACCCACAGTCCTACAATTGTACTGGAAAATCCCGATTTCTCTGCACTGAACAGCCAAAAAAGATACAATGTTTCTAATTTAATTGGCACTTGGCAGAGCCCAGAATAGATTCACCTTCATTAGTAAAACTGTAATAAAACATAAAAACTACAGAAATGTGTTCAGACTTTCATAACCTGGCAAATATTGTAAAATGGGCATGGTAATTAGGGGGTGTGGCCAACAGTCACTTACAAATTAGAAAAGCAAAGATCAGATTGTATGCAACATCACCAGTGATGATTTTCTCCAGTGTTATACACAGCATGATAAATATCCCCCGAAGAATCCCAAGACAAACCCTGAATTCAGTGCAATTCTAGTAAACATTTTATACAGAGTAGTTTTAAATTTTAAAATGACAGCCAAGCAAAATGCAGAGCAAAAGAATACACCAATGTCTGAGAGATGTCAATTCAGCTCAGTAAAGCTAAGCAAGGATTTTACCATTTCTGATCAATGATTTTGGCCACCCAAATTATAGCCAGGATGTTTTCATCTTTAAATAGCATATTTAAAGGAGACATAAATTATTGCATAACTAAAGAGCCCTTCAACCTTGTAGGCAACAATGTGCAGTATATAGTGCTGGTTTCACTTTGGACTAAAAATTAACATTATCTTTAAAAATCACCCCTTTATCGGAGCATGGTTCCGGTCAGTGTTTCAAATGAGGGGTGGATGTGTTCCAATTGTCCCTACCAGAAGCACAGTAGGAGGGGGATAGCATATAACAGCCATGCAGTAACACAAGCAAAGACGGGCTTCAGTTCCTCAAATCAGCCTAGCTGCTTATAGGTTCCTATCCAGTACTGTGTGCTTCCCCATACCACTGTGGACAAAACATTTTGTTTAGAAACATTATCCTTTTCTAAATACTTGGCCTGATTCTCTGGGTAATTTTCACGATTACATGGAAAATACATTTGAATTCCTATTTAATATTATAATCCCTTCAGATTCTTCTTCATAGTCCCAGATTGTGAGGTCTGTGGGAAGGATCTAACCGAAGACATTTTTATACGAGTCACAGGTATCAAAAGGGTTAACATAGGCCAAATGGTCTGCCAGAATATTTATACAAATCTGATCCAGGCTTTTATCTTAAAAACCTTGCAGCAGTTTATTTTGGGGTTGTCACACATTACTCTACAGCAGGCATGTCCAAAGTCAGAGAGATTGCCTATGACTAAGTGCTAGGTAAGCATGAAACGCGTTAGGTGCCATAATGGGGTATTTTTTGACTTTTAATATGTGAAATAAACGTATACTTTTTATCTTTAAGCACGGTTCTGGGATAATTTTTCAAAGGCTATATGTCCAAAATCAGGCCCGGGGGCCATTTGCGGCCTGTTTTCAAATTTACACCAGCCTCTCCCATCATGAAATTAATAATAATTTGGCTCGCCAGCACAGTGCAATCAGGAATTGCGTAGCCATAGTAGTAATATTTGGGCACATTAGTGAAATGATCTGCCACTTGGTCTATACTGCTGCCTGTGTGCTGAAGGTTTTAGCAATAGACAAGTACTGGCATGTAGTGACGCGCCACTCTCACATACTTCTTTAGGGCTGAAGGTGTCAATAGACGTTCTGACGTGCCAGTACAGTAAACTAAAGAGAGTGGCGCGCCACTATGTGCCAGTACGTGTCTATTGCTAACACCTTCAGCACACAGGCAGCAGTATAGACCAAGTGGCAGATCATTTTCACTAATGTGCCCAAATACTACTGATATGGCTACGCGATTCCTGATGTTTGTTAATCACACCCATTCACAAAACAGAATCAAGTCCAGCTTCTATGTTTCAAAGGTTCTCTCGAAAACTGTGTGCTAGGGGGGTACTGAAACTAGGATTCTGCTCAGGGATTTCCTCAGTTCCCTAAATAATTTAGCAAGATGCAGTCCAATTCTAAAATTTTGACTCAATTCAGGCAAAAAAAAATCTTCTCTCTACCAGAGAACTCTGATTTTACCTTTGATTTTATAGCTGTACATATCTGGGGAAAAGGTAACAATAAACTGAAACTGTTTAGGCCACCTGTCTTCACTTTCTTTTTCATATTCACATTATCAACAGTATCAACACTGTTTCGTTATTGACAGTATAAGTCAATAACTGAAACACAAGAAGAGAAATAGCATCATTATGAAAAAGAACAGCTGTATTTACAATGATCTCTTTACATACAACTTACTTAGTATTAACAATTCGCCAACAAGGATTTTTTTCTGTTTATCTTTGGATCCAATATACCATGCTGTCACACACATTCTATATCTGTACTATTCCTAAAGGGGAGCTTCTCTGAGAACTGGAGACAGTGGCATATCTAGATGTTACTTGGCCAAACAAATTCATTTTGCCATAATTTACCTGTTTTACCAATACATTTTGGAATTGCATAGTTATTAGGGTCCCACTGACACTATACAGAATATATGAACTGGGAAAAAACATTTTCTCCTATAAATTTAGATTTTTAGATATTTATCAATTTTTCAATCAATTTTTTTTTATCTACACGCTTTTTTTTTTTTTTTTTTTTTTTTTTTTAATTACCTGCCATGATCCATTCACACTAACGAGTGCACCCAATCTCTATAGGAACCTTGTGAATTTTTTTTAAATTATATCAGGTGTTTTCACACTTTAAAGGATTCAAGAAACATATAAAAGATACCCAAAAACTGAAAAAATACAACAGTCTATGATATTTCTCAGGCAAAATATTCAGCAATAAAATAGTTTATAAATCTGCCCTTGGCAACATAACTGTCCTTTTTTTCATTGTGTTATTTATCTTCGGCTAGTATGTACGGGGCACATCTATCAACGGGTGAAAATAAAGCTCAACACACTTCACAAGAGGGAACCAAACAGCTGTCTTTTCAATAGTATAGGAGCCATGGAGAAACTGTGGTAAGTCTTTTGATAAATATAGCCTTAGTATGCAAGCTACACACTCATTTAAAACAGGTTTCATACTTTCTAAACATAATCACTAATGTTATCAATCAGAACAAATAAATATACCACTTGAAATTTGTCTAGGATTCAAAGTATATAATTTCTCCCTTTCCGTGTATCCTATAATGAGTTTTTTCTGCCCAGCAATCTGTAGCTGGACTTTTGTTCCTTCAAGACGGATGTCCTGCTTCCGCCCGAGTCCTGGTTCTGACAAACCCCAAAATAAGCCCCTCTCATGACACTCTTGTAAGAGTCTAGACAGGACATTAAAAGCTGTTTGTTTAATATTCAAAAGAAACCCTTGGAGATCCAGGGCAAAAAGGCAGGAATTTGACTGCAAAATTGGAAACCCTTTGTTTCTAAAAACCTTAAATCTCAAGGTAGAAGTAGAACATGACAAATATCAGATGGATGTGAAGATTCAAGACCCAATCAGGCAGAAATAAATGTTTGCATAGGCTTCTGGGAGAAGATGAAAGACATAAAATCAAATAAATATTTTTATATGGTCATACAGGAAATAAACTGGTAGCACTGTAAATATCAGTAAAAAAATTCTCCCTCCAATTTACTTTACTGTGTGTTCACTAATTTGTAAAACATCACATGAAGAAAGTTTTGACTGAGCAACTAAACTGATGAAAAAAAGATGTTTACATAGCACTACTTGTATTTGCAGTGCTGTATAGGATGTAAAGCCAGTAATGGGGGTTATCGTAATTATCATTTTTCTTTAAAATAAATCATACATAATACTCTCTCAAATTAAATTTGTTGGGAGCAGACATTATTACTAGGGATGCACCGAATCCAGGATTCGGTTCGGGGATCGGCCTTTTTCAGCAGGATTTGACTGAATCCTTCTTCCTGGCCGAACCGAATCCTAATTTGCATATGCAAATTAGGGGCGGGAAGGAAATTGCGTGACTTTTTGTCAGAAAACAAGGAAGTAAACATGTTTCCCCTTCCCATCCCTAATTTGCATATGCAAATTAGGGTTCGGATTCGGTTCGGTATTCGGCCAAATCTTTCACAAAGGATTCGGGTGTTCGGCCGAATCCAAAAAAGTCGATTCGGTGCATCCCTAATTATTACTGTGCTAAGGTAACCTAATTTACTGACTTTTAAGAGCTTTGGTGCATATGGTGTTTGAATTAGTCAATGGAAAGTGCCACAGGTCTCCTTGCACAGGCAGTGATTGCGAATCTAGAATGGCAACCAATAGGTCAAAGTGACACTGCCTTATTTAAAACTGCCATCCAGAAAAAAGAAGGCACTATTAATAGCTTTTACAGAGCGAGCTGAATTTTATAAATCATCAGTCAGATATGAAGGTCCTCTTGTCTATTTAGGCAGAAGACCATACAAAGCAAGTCTATAATTGTCAGTATAATGTCCTTAAAATCCAGCCCAAGATAATTTACTTTTCCATGCATTATACAGGTACTACTGCAAAACTTGAAAAAAGGTCATTGTTTCACTGGAACAAAAACATTTGGCAAACCTAAAAAAGGATAATGAAATTGGTAGACATTGTTCTATTACACAAGTGCATATTTATCAAAGGGTAAGTTTGCCACAGTTCAACAAAGAGAAGTTTCGTAAACGTTCAATTTATTTCTAATGGATTTTTATATATGCATTAAGTTCAGTGTAAAAATAAAAAATAAATTGATAGGCTGTGCAAAATAAAAAAAACGTGTTTATAATATAGTTAGTTAGCCAAAGATGTCTAACAATAATAATAATAGTACTTGATTCCAACTAATAGATCATTAATCCTTATTGGAGGTAAACAGCCCTTTATAATTTAATTATTGTCTGTTCCAGAAATATCCCTTAACTCAGGGGTGCCCAAAAGGTAGATCAGGATCTAATAGTAGACCTTTAGCTGGTGATCAGTAGATCTCAAGACACTGTCAACAAACAGCTTGTCTATATCACATTCCTATTGTTAACTATAGCAATATACATTTTCCTATAAATCAGTATTTAAATATTATTTTCCATGGAGCAGAATGTCTTTATGGATTTAGATCATAATGGGAAATCATTGCTAAAAGTATACCTCGCATTAGTAAAGTGTGGGCACTCCCGAGCATTCTAGATAACAGGTCCCATACCTGTATATTGAAAACATGTTTTATTATCCACTTTTATTTTTACACTGAACAATTCCTTAAAAAAAAAAAAAATAAAGTAATTAAAAAAATAAAAAATATATACATTCTATACACATTAAGAACAGAGAGTTGCAGAATTTTACTCTGCGGTGAGCTGTTTTATTCCTTGTTACTATATTTTTAATCATAAAGGTGTCTTATAATTCATTGAAACCCTTGAAGAGTGGCAGTCAAGATGGATGATTGTTTCCAATTTTACCATCTGCCTAACAAAGCAACCTTTATTTTTTCTGCAGGCGCATACGTAGATGTGTTTCTTTCACTGGGAAGGTGCAAACCATGAGCTTCATCACCTTGCCATGGTTAATCCGTTATGGAAGGAGTTTGAGTAAAATGATTTCCAGAAATAACTGTACCTTTATATTGAAGAACTAAAAGGTACAAACATTCAGCTAATACCCCAGGTGCTAGCCCCTACTACTTCTTCATCTTCTGCCTCTTTTGTGTCTAAGTTTGGCTATCACTATACTGTGTATGCCCAGGGCCGGATTTACATGGTGGGCGCCCCTAGGCCCACTCCCGTTCGTCACCCCTGTTGCCTCCAGGGTGACAGGAGCAATGGGGATTGGCGCACGGGAAATTAAAAAAATTATTGTCTCTCCAGCGCATCCCCAGTGTTTTTGAACAAATGTGGGTGTGGTTGGGCAGCATGCCGCCCCCCTAAAATCCTGCCGCCCTAGGCCCGGGCCTGGGTGGCCTTTCCACAAATCCGGGCCTTTGTATGCCCCTGCCCAGACCATAATGAAGAGAGGACAAAAGTATATGGCGATAAGGAGCTTCTACAGAAATATGCCGGCCAGTGCACTTTTTAATGAATAAGAATACCGACCCAGGGTTGCAAGGAAAACGATTATGATAGCACATATTGGCACTGAACAATATTCTCACATAATTTTTGCAACAATCTTTAAATACTCTGTGTATATACGCCACATTTGCCAGCAATCTAGGCATATAGATTTGTTTTAACAGATTTCTGATTTGTCCTGGCATATCAGCTCCTACTCATGAAAATGCACATTCTGACGTATTTTCTATAGTAATCTTTATCTTGTGTTTTTACATTGCGTTGGGGCTTCGCCATTCTATGTCAACATGCATCTTAAATTCTCTTTTTCACTCCTTCATACAGACTTTTCAGCAGGGCCATTGCACTTCCAATAAAATTTCATTCACTAAATATCCATACTGAGGTGTGTAAAGGTGGCCATACACAGGACATCCGCTCATTTGGCGATGTCACCAAACGAGCAGATTTCTCCCCGATATGCCCACATTGAGGTGGGTGATATTGAGCTGATCGGATCGTGGGCCCTAGGGCCCAACGAACCGATCAGAATGGAGGCAATACGGGTGGTCAGATTGTGGGACCGCATCAACAACAGATGTGGCCACGATCCAACGGGATTTTCTACCCTGGCCGACTTTCGGACAGATATTGGTCAAGGACGCCCGTCGGATGGCCCCACACGGGCCATTAAGCTGCTGACTCTGTCGGCAGCTTTTATTGGCCCATGTATAGGGGCCTTTAGTAGGTAATCACCAAGAAAGAGGCTAAAAAAGAAAAAATAATAGAACACAGGCAGGATTATACTGGGGTGTTGAGCTCCTTCACTGTAAATCCCTTTTTAATTACATTAATACCTTGCACATCATATTGTACCTGGCAAATATCCCACACACTATCACAGAAAATCATTTGTATTTAGACTATGACAAGTATCTTGTTTCACTTGGATTTTATACAAATGTTGAATGTGGTCACTTAATCTCAATTGGATGGGTGTGCAATTATTTGATCATTATTATTACTAATTAGCAGAAGGATTCGGCCGAATCCTGCTGAAAAAGGCAGAATCCTGGCCAAATCCCTAACTGAATCCTGGATTCGGTGCATCCCTAATTCTGAAGGTATAGCTTTTCTTTAACACACACACACACAAAAATTTGAAATTACAATTCCCATTGCAATATTTTTTAGAGCAACTGTATTAGATTCACATCAAAGAGCAAATGCAACTGAATCAGGCAAAGCTCTACCTCGAGGACCCAGTTACACTGGAATCCTCTGTAAAAACTGCTGCATCGCAAATAAAGAAAACAGCAAATTGGGCCATTAATTGCACCTTGCACTTGTGTCATAAATGACCCTTCGTCTCTGAGTGAACTTCCTTCCTGCCTTTTTGTGCAAATATTCTTCACATTGAATATTTCCTTTTCCTGCAACTATGTGCCCTCATGAATAAAACACTAGTGAATGCAGGCAGAGCTGTACTCACTGTGTAGGGTGCAGGTCTTTGCACTCCATTTTAGACAACAAAGACTTACAGCTATTCTGCAAATGTGCAGCAAACATGGTGGTTTGCACCAGTTTTTCACAGATGGCACACTGTCCTGCACTTTGTAAATAAAGCTTTATGTACCCGTTCCAAAGTATAAATGAGAACAAGTACACTAAATAGTCATCTTAATAAATTTGCCCCAGCGAACCCTAAAAGTAAATAGAGTAACTGTAGTAACACCTATAAACAATAGCAGTACACAGAGCTGATCAATTTCCCAATCAAGGCAATTGGAAGCAATAAAAACAGACCGGCCCAGGGATTACTGCCAAAAATCTCATTACTACAGCAGGACACTGTCCAGCACTACCGACAGATTGGTTGTTTATTGGGTGTGTATTCCAATGAGTGTGTTTTATTGGTCAATGACCAATAATGTTTTAACTTATATGTTATTACTTCTTTTTTTCGTGTTACCACTTTCTGAACTGGCTTGCTTTGTGGTGACGAGTGGTTGTCCAGTTAATCGCCACTGTTTTTTTTGTTTTTGATCTTCAAGTTTGTAATAACTCCCATTAACTCCCATGAACTCAAAATTCGGGGGGGGGGGGGGAACGACCATCGAAAACTATCGAAATTTATCAAAAAAATTTAATTTTTCAAACTCGGGTAAATGGGATCGCAAATTTGAATCGAATTAGATTCGAGTTTTTTCTCTGAAAATATTTTCAGGAAGGCTGCAAACAACTCCAAAATCATCCCAGGATATCCCCCATAGGCTAAAACAGCAATTCGGCAGGTTTAAGGTGGCAAATAGTCAAATACAAATTCTTAAAGGGCCAGTACATGATAAATTTCGAAAATCAAATTATTTTTTTTAAAAACTCGAATCGAATTTTAATTCCACTTAACAAAACTCAAAAATTCTAATTTTCACTTCGAGCTTTGATGAATCTGCCCCATAGTGTTTATTACAGGTACATACATTTATTTTTACAGTTTAAATATTTAAAAATAAAAGACTGTAATGGCCTGTGACAAATTAGAACATACTGAGTCAGGTTCAATATTCAGTGAGAAAACATTATATAGCAAATGCGGATTTCCTTATAGACTTCAATAGGTTTTTCATATGATAAGCCATGAGATACGCTCGTCACACTAGATTTTGTCCATTATCAGAAGAAGAAACATGGCAGTCACTAACTCTCCGTTAATCATATCACTAAATAGCTCATCCCCGTGAATGTGTTCTTTCTTTACAATTTCCCTATTTACTTCTATCTTTTGTATGGTTCCTTTCATGCTCACAATTCTTTATTTTCTTTGAATTCCTTGGCTGTTCATCTCAGTCTCCTCATCTCCTCCCACACCTCATTCTCTTCCATCACTGTCAGAATACCAAAGCAAGGAATATGGCAGCTTTCACTCATATACATAAATGCAAATAGGCAAAGGAATGGTTTATGCCCACAACAAGCTGAAACCTTATCCATTGTCTATTTAACGTAAAGTTTTTTTTTTGTTTTTTTTTAAACATAGGTTATCTTCTTATATAACATCTTCCTTCCAAGCAATAGCACCTACCTCTTCCTATATCCCCTGCTCTCTTTTTCCTTTATCACACCTTACAATAATGTCCCCATTACAATATTTTTCTCTCCCTTTCTTTCCCCTTTTCTCCTAGGGTGGTTATTTGAAAAGATGCCCCTTGAGCACAATGCCGGCTGTTTTTAGCTTATACTCTGCAGTCCGATCGCGTTCAGAAGCTGCTTAAACCTTTCCATCTTTTGTCCTCCCAATGCCCTGCCTGGCATCTCAAATACTAGTAATATAAGAGGATGAAACCCACATCCAATTCAGTAAACAGGCTCCAAACCAAATACATATGGGTGAAAAAATATACACAAGATGAATGATTTTAAATGTATATATTCTCCTAGAGTAAAGAAAAAAACATTCTTCCTGTTGTGCCAAATATTCAGTAATTAACAATGCTACAACAGCCCACTGGTAATTTTCACTAGACATGCCCAGCAATACTTACACTATTATACTATAAAATAACTTAGTAACATACATCCACAAAGGGCAGGCTTTAAATGAAACCAAGTGAAACAGAAAAGCAGCAGAAAATAAAATGATGCTGTGCTAGGAATGGTAATAAGGCAGCACGGCTATGGTGGGGGAAGATAACCCAGAACAGCAGTTTAATATTGGGGATGGGGACACGCAGATGGTAGTCTGTGGAGAGCTGCCATGATTTTGTGTTGGTTTAAGTATTCACAGTGCAGTCTTACACAAAGTGCAGATTTGGAAGCTAGATACTGGAGTGCAATAAAGTAGAGATATTGTGCTGGAAATGGTTTAACAACGGCCATTAGTAAAGGTCCCCATAGACGCAAAGATCTTTCGTTGGTGAACAATTAATTTCAATGCAATCCAACCAATCCATCAAATTATCGTGAGGTTAGTGAGCATTTTACGATTTTTCGTCCGACATCTGTCAGAAAATTGATCGGCCAGGTTAAAAAAATGTTATCGGTCCCAGTGCAATCTATCTATGTTTGCAGGGCCAAGCAGGCAGCTACCCTTAGTTTTCCTAGCCGTATCACTTGAAATGGTCTTTTTCGTTGATGGCCAAATCACACATTTAAACGATCGTTTCAAGAGAATCATGGTCTCACGATTACGAAAAGATCTTTTAAAAATCTTTACATCTATGGCCAGCTTAAATGCATTGGAAGATAAGTGAAATGCAGTGTTTGGGAAAAGGTATTAAAGGGAATATGTCATGATTTTTATGGTTTAGTTTGTATTTTTAATTCCACTCATTCCATTTACACTGCAAATAATTCACTATACCATATAAAATTTCCCTGCTGAAACAATAAATGTATTTTTTAAAGTTGTAATGTTGGTGTGTAGACAGCCATCTTAAGCCATTTTGCCTGGTCATGAGCTTTCAGACAGAGCCAGCACTTTAGGATGGAACTGCTTTCTGACATGCTATTGTTTCTATTGCTTAGACCTACCAGGGAGCGGTTATCTTGTGTTAGGGAGCTGCTATCTGGTTACCTTTCCATGGTTCTGTTGTTAGGCTGCTGTTGGGGGGGGGGGGTGATAGCACTCAAATTTGCATTACAATAGTAAAGAGTGACAGAAGTTTATCAGAGAACAAGTCACATGACTGGGGGCTCCTGGGAAACAGACAAAAAAATTTCTGTACCGGCTGGTGGGGGGCGGGGACACAAAGGGGCGGGCCGTGACGTCAAAGGGGGCGGACCGCTCCACGGACGCCAAAAGAAAAGCTAAGTTCAAGGGGATTGGGGGCAGGCCGAGGGCTCTTTTTAATCGTATTACAAATTTACCGGCAGCTACATTGCCGGTAAATTTGTAATACCGGCCCCGGCCTTGGCAGGTATTTTACCGGCTAGGCCGGTAAAATACTGGCCGGGTGGCAACCCTAGGCCCATGTCAGATTTCAACATTAAATATAAAAAAAAAAAATCAGTTTGCTCTTTTGAGAAATGGATTTCAGTGCAGAAGTATGCTGGAGCAGCACTATTAACTGATGCTTTTTGAATTAAACATGTTTTCCCATAACAGTATCCAATTGCAGAGCAACCAAGTTGCAGTGCAATGCCTAGTACAGGATAAAAAGGCAGCAATGTGATGACTGGTGAAACATGAGGCAGCTGTGGAGTTCTGGTGCAGGATAATAAAGCAGATGTGTTCTGTTGCAGCATAATCAAGAGGAAGTGCAGAGTTTGCTGAAGGAAAAATCAAAGAGCATGACAGAGTCTGGTGCAGAATAATGTAGCAGCAATGCAATGTCTGGCAAAAGATAATGAAGGAGAACTGTAGTGTCTAGGGAAGGACAATCAAGCATTGTTGCAGAGTGGCATAATCATGTAATTCTAAGCATCTGTCACATATACCTTAACTGAAAAACGGTAAATTGTTGTTTATAAAATGAATTGCAGTTGTAAAGTAGTATTCAGGTATACCATTCAGTCGGCTGCCTTCTGCTAACTTGCTTCAAGAATATAGAGGAGTATAGAGAATCAGACAGTAAAGAGCCTATTTATCATGCTGTATATAAACAATGGAGACAGACATCACCAGTGATGTTGCCCAAAGCAAGCAGTCAGATCTTTGCTTTTTTTCTAACTTGTAGGTGACTATTGAAATCTTATTGCTGATTGGTTGACATGGCAACATTACTGGCGATGTTTTTCCCAAATGTTTTACATGGCATGATAAACAAGACCCATTGTGTTTTCAATAGCAATTAGAGTAGACTAATTATACTCTAAAACAGGGGTGTCCAAACTACGGCCCGCGGGCCAATATCCATTTTTTATTGGCCCGCAGCAATTGGATTCAGCGGCACTACTGCACATGCGCCGGAAAGTCGCAATCTCTAACCTGTTAGCGCAGCCTTGCAAACTTCAGCCCACGTCCGCACTTCAGGGTTAATCCCCTATTCGCACATGGATTTTTTTGGTGACTGCCAGTGTAGTTTGGAAGTGAGGCATTCAAAGTAAATTGTCCTCTAGCGCGGTAGTATCGCAGGTCTCTCTTCAGCAGCTTATATCTGCTTTCAGTCATTACAGAGTCACATAACAGGCTGTTTGTGTATTTTACTGCATATGGCCCTTGGTGAAAAAAGTTTAGACACCTCTGCTCTAAACTTTCTTCCACTGTTTGGTATCCGATAATGGCTTTATACAGCAGCCATGCAACACTGATTGAAGGTGGTGCCCTAGGTTCCAAAAGAAATGGTGCTGGTTAGGGCAGCGTATAATAGAATATAAACCTCCATATTTAATAAAAGGTTCTGACTTTTCCCAGGTTCAGTAACCCATAGCAACCAATACACTGCTTTCTTTCAAAGACTTGTAGCAAACCTTTAATGTTGTAAGAATGTATACAGGCAGGGTTAAAGAGGCCTAGCTGCCAAAATCAGCATGAGACCTACGAGACTTAGCAACAGTTACATAGATATAAAGCTATGAACTGGTATTCAAAATACCTGTGGTACTAGGGCCATTGGTCTGTCTGACTAGAACCTAAATATGTATTAGCCTCTGGGATGCTATTCATTGTAATCCATCATCAGTAGCATAAGAACAATCACATGCAAGATATGAAATATAAAGTTTTGACCAGATTGCCCATCTTTCTACTTAAAGGGGATGTACACATTTTGCAAAGTCCTATCCCTTTACTAGAATTAATAATTAACCCTGTAACTGCCACGCACTTCTAGTAATTCTATTGCCAGACAGTTTTTGAACATCTTATGTTATTCCACTCCTAGGGGCTACTTTAAGTCTACCTAGGGGGGGAAAAAAAATGATATACTGTCCCACAGTGCCCACACTCCAATGCAGATAAAGGCCAGAGGTGCATGATCAATATGCTGTATACATGAAAAAGCAGGATCAGCACACTCTATATATTTATTAATTTTCTTTTCAAAAAAAAAAAAAAAATATTTCATAGGTTTTCATGGGCCACGTAAGGGCCCAAAAATGATACCCCATATGTTCTATCATTTTTGCTCAATGTACATAGGTTTTTCTTCGTACGTGGAATGTACCTTGTGCATACTAATATCTTGGCTCACATTTAAACGAATGTAAAAATGCGCTGCCTATATATTTATGGAAAGTACGCATTCGCACAGTAAAAATGCCCAGTGTGACCTCGCCCTAAAAGTGCGTGTTCACTCTTAAGTGCAGATGCAGAGACAGGCATCCTGAGTGTTGCACTTATTCACTCACACAGCGATAATCCTACTGGCTGTTGGGCAGTTATATAGGGACCAGCCATGAACAGTAGCACTTAAAATAGTGCTGATTCTTACTTACTACCAATCTCTTCTTTTACATGGTGGAGTAGTTTGTCTGCAACCCCTTTTTCAGAGGGGGGGGGGTAAGCGTACACTTTAATTACAACATATTAATAATATTCAAATGATCCATTTTTGATACAATAATGTACTGTACAGTATTTGTAATAAAGGTATGGGATCCATTATCTGGAAACCCATTATCCAGACAGCTCCGATTTATGGAACGGCAGTCTCCTATAGACTCCATTTAATCCAAATACAAATTTTTTAAAGTGATTTCCTTTTTCTCTGTAATAATAAAACAGTACCTTGCACTTGATCCAAACGAAGATATAATTAATTAATTAAACTAAGATATAATTAATCCTTATTGGAAGCAAAACCAGCCTATTGGGTTTAATGTTTACATGATTTTCAAGTAGACATGGTATGAAGATCCAAATTATGGAAAGATCCATTATCTGGAAAGCCCCAGGTCCCCAGCATTCTGGATAACTGGTCCCATACCTGTACTTAATTTGCAAAGTCATGCCACTTTGCAAAAATGACACCATCCTATTTGTAAGTCAAGGTCTAACATTTCAAGTGCACGATCTCTTATCTAAGCAAATCAATTTACCCTTTCTCAGTAAAATAAAAAAAACAGTGCCTTGTACTTGATCCTAGCTAAGCTGCATGAATCCATATCGGTGGCAAAACTGGGTTTATTTTTTTTTAATGACAGTGTTTTTGTTTCTATTTTTTTAGATGTTCACAATTTTAATAACTGTGTATTTTCTTCAAACATGTATGGGTTTCAAATGTAAGAGTAATAATTTCAACAGTTATATTCATCCATTATGTGGTTATATATAAAAACTCATATCATTTGCATGTCAAGTTACTTCATATTATGAGCATTATATTAAGCAAGAACAGAAATAAAAACTATTCTAACCAACTAAGTGTGGAAATCTCTTTACCTTTTCATCACTTAGTGGCATTTGAGGGGTCAATTACTTTATGGGTCTGTTTCTCCTATGCTCACTTAGGGAGAGGGCCAATTGCCCCATATTACCTCAAATTTTTCTGGAAATGCCCTCTTGGTATACAGGTATTGCATTCTAGTGATATATATTTTCATTTATCCAACCAGCATTGATGCGTTGGGGGTTCTGTTTTTGGCCATTGCATAGTTATACATCGACGGGCTTGAAATAGGCATTGTGTAATAGTTAGTAGTTGGAACTTGTTATATTGGGAACTTTCGCTGATACTTAATAAAGCCAGTTCTGGAGAGGGCGGTAGGGTTACTCCTGCAGCTTCTGAAATTGTTCAGAATTCTTTTTGCCAATAATGATACAAGCTAGTACTTTCCCACATCATGTGTATAAAGGAGCCAAATGACTACTTTACATCTGGTACATATTGATGAATGTTGTGGGTTCATTCTATTCAAACGGATTGGTGTGAAATATGCTCTGTGTATAATATACCTCTGTATCATTTTGTGATCAGCATTTGGGGAGACAAAACAAGGGCATCCAGGGCATCCTGCCAATCTTCTGCTGTTAGTGTGGGGATATCTGGGTTTTTTCATATTATTTTTTATGGTTATCCAAATTACAAAAAAACCCTTATCTGGATAATCCCAGGTCCTGAACATTCTGGAAAAAAGATCTCATACTGTATAAATCTCTCAATAGAAATGAGAACATGCAGCTAAGTGGTTCAAGCCAGGGTAACAGTGGATTAATGAAGCTTTGTAAGGAATATGTGGTATTTGTGGGTGCAATCAAAGGTACATCAAGGAAAACCAGGATTAAAGATATTGTAGTTAATACATGTAGCAGACAAAAAAAAAATCACAGCTGCCTAACAGGTGTCAATTATTATTCTTATTGGCATTAAAAGCGCTGGGAGATTGCTTGATACTTTTATTGCACCAGCTGGTGAGACAAAGCCACAAATTATAGCCATGGAAGTAAAGAGTCTTCAGAGATAAACAGTTCCATTAGAAATTAATCCATTCAAAATTAAATATGGAACTGCATATCAGTTGCAATATAATTTAAAGGTCATATTAACAAACATACTTTGTACTGAAAGACACACACATCCACGCCGCACATGGTACAATTAATAGGACTCTAATGTTTATTTTGCATTAAAACCAAAAAAATGTAAATCAAATACATTGATAGGCAATAGGCATGCAGGGAGACCTAATGTTAATATGTTAATAGCAGAGTGTACTGAGACACCTAACCATTGCTGCAGTTAGTGGAAATCAGCTAGTATATTAATATATATCAAATTAGCAAATAAGAGACACACAACAAAGCATGTCAACATGTAAAAAGGCTATCCAACTATATCACAACATGTGCATGGATTCTCATTTGCTGTGCCAACAAATTCTGTCTGTGATGCATTTTTAAGCCTGCTGAGGCAATCTTCTGTATTCCCTATTTATCACAATAGGAGGTTCCCGGTTCTTCAGAGGATATATGTATGAGCTGTTATTAACTCAGACAGCTAAAAAATGGAACTGTCACCCATCCCTGCTGACTAGTTCTTTTCAAATACCTACCACTCGGAAATACAGAATTCCTTAGTGGGACTAAGCCACTTGAATACGTCATTTAAGATTTCTATTTAAGACACTCACTTGTATGTATGTATGTACTAGTCACTCTGAGATGCAATCAATTGAATTGTTACACTGGCTTATTTCAATTACATCACAAATGTAAGAAGTATTTATGTTAACATTGTCTCGTATACAGGACACACTGCTAGCCCATCAGTGGCAGACTAAATTAGTTACAACTCAGCCTGCATCCAGTTTTAACAATTTCACTACTATCCACAAGCAGGACTGTGTAGAATAACTTATAAATCTAGTGGCTGCCACTCTGTAAATTGAATCTAATTTACATAAATTCTATATTGGCAGCAGGAACTAAAGATGTGGCAAGCGTGGAAACTTGGGGCTCATTTATAAACAGTGGGCAAATTGCACCTGAGCAGTAACCCATAGCAGTCAATCAGTGATTTGCTTTTTTCAGACAGCTGCAGGTTGATCACTGAAAGCAATCTGACTGCCCATGTGCAAATTTTCCCACTGTTTATAAATGAGCCCCACTTTATACAGGACTTCCCAGGCCCGAAAATTCAGTAACAGAAACCACATGTCTGTGGTCTGGTTGAGCTCTGCACCTTGTGCCAGATGAAAATATTCAGAGCAAGCTGCCGCCCTATGCAAGTTAGTGGACAGGAGAGGGTATGTGTACTTCCTCCTCCCCCCCACTTATGACATTCATCAATGTATTCACTGGAAGAACAAACGTCTCTGAGCTCCATTTTGGGGAACATTGTGGATTTCTACATATTTTTTTTCCCAGGAATCGGTAATACTACACAGTAAACTTGATTTAAGGAGCCCATGCAGGTACTATGACTTCATTCACCAGCCTGACAGTCTACCTCTCTGTGTATGGGACCAAAATAATAATAATACTAATAATAATAATACTAACTAGATGGTGTCGTTTCTGAAGAAACCACAAGATGTTGGCTTTGAAACGCAAGAGGTGTTGGGGACAGTCGCCCCTGGTGCATAGAGAGTACACAAAGTTGGTAGAATCTGGTTTAAAACTGTGAAAATTGAAGCAGATCAAATTGTACCATTAAAATCAATCCAAAAACCTGATTGGCTGTTTTTGGCTCCACCCACTTTTAAAATTTGAATCCCAGTCCCCCTGTGACCGACTGTGCCAAGTTTGATGTCCCTGCCATTAACTGTGAAAGAATGGCAGCAACTTATATATTGACATTGATTAGCAATAGGTAACATTTGATTGGCTGTTTTAAGCTCCAACCAGTTTTCCGAATTTTAACCCCAGTCACCCAGTCATGGTCTGTACCAAGTTTGGGGCCTCTGGCTTTAAAACTGTGAGAATGGCAGTATTTGAAACTTTTACATTGAAGTCAATAGGTAAAATCTGATTGGCTGTTATTGGCTCCGCACACTTTTCCTAAATTTTGACCACAGTCACCTAGTGAGTGATTGTGCTGAGTTTGGGACACTTGGCATGGACGCCGTAATAATAGCAGCAATTTGGTGTTTTTCATTAAGGTCATGGCTGAAATCCGATTGGCTGTTGTTGCCCCGCCTCCTTTTTTTCCTAATTCTGAACCAGAGTCACCAAGTGACTAACACTTTAAGGTTTCGGAATCATGACATTTAACATGTAAAAATGGCAGCAATTTTATGTTTTTCTATTGAAAATCAATGAATGACATTTGATTGGTTGTTGGTGGCTCCACCCACTTTTCCTAACTTTGAAGTGCAAACACCCAGTGACCACATTTGTGATATTCGAGGTCCATGACATCAATAACGTGGAAATGGCGGCAATATTAATTTTTCCCATTGAAATCATCAAAGAAATCTGATTGGTTGTTTTTGACTCCACCCACTTTTCCAAATTTTGATCCCGGTCCTCCAGTGACCAACTGTGCCAAGTTTGAGGACCCTCCCATGAACAATCTAAGAGCGGCGACAGTTTTAACTTTTCCCATTGAAACAAATGGCTAATATTTGATTGGCTGTGGTAGACTCCGCCCACTTTTCCAAATTGTAACCCCAGTGACCCATGGTGCCAAGTTTGGGGTCTCTGGCTTTAACACTGTGGGAATGACAGTGTTTGACATTTTCTCATTGAAGTCAATAGGGAAAATCTGATTGGCTGTTTGTTGCTCCGCCCACTTTTTGGAGTCCCCAAAATGTGACAGAACTTTTCAGGTTGACCCCATAACTAAGTGACCCAAGTTTGGTGAGTGTAACTTTAATGCTGTACGAGTGGCAAAAGTTTCAAATTTTCCAATGAAAGTCTATGGGAAAAAATGGGGTCTTTGGGGGGCCGCCACAGGGCCACGGAGGGTGGGATTGCTTAACAGAGCACAAGCAACCTATTCGGGTATGAGCCGAACAAGTGTGCAAAGTTTCATAATTGTACTCCTAAAACTCTGGGAGGAGTAGCGTTTAGAAAATTGCTAAAATTTCATTGGCTGTTGGTAGCTCCGCCCACTTTGGGGTGCCCCCCCAAAATACATATTTTTATTCGGGATGGCACCAACAACATGCGGTCCGAGTTTGGGGAGTGTAGCTTCAAAACTGTACGAGCGGCAGCGATTTGAAAATTTTCCCTGTCAAAGTCAATATGAAAAAAGGCGTCTTCGGTGGCCCGCCGCATGGGCGCAGTGGGTGGGATCGCTTAATAAAGCACAAGCAACGTACTTTGCTATAAGGCGAATAGGTGTGGAAAGTTTGGCGCTTGTACCCCTAAAACTGTAGGAGGAGTAGCGTTTAGAAAATGGGGGGGCGCTAATAATAACTAGAGGGTGTCGTTTCTGAAGAAACCAAGGGATGTTGGCTATGAAACGCTATAGGTGTCTTGCCCAGTCACCCCCGGTGCCTAGAGAGTACACAAAGTCGGTAGAATCCGGATTAAAACGGTGAAATTTAAAGCCAATCCAATTTTACCATTGAAATCCATTCAAACAAACTGGCTATTTTTGGCTCCGCCCACTTTTAAAAATTTGCATCCCAGTCACCCCTTCACCAAATGGACCAAGTTTGAGCACTCTTACATTAACAGTGTAAGATTGACAGGAATTTAAATATTCCCATTGAATAGCGTTTGGTAAAATGTGATTGGCTGTCTTAAACTCCGCCCAGTTTTCTGAATTTTAACCCCAGTTACCTAGTCATGGTCAGTGCCAAGTTTGGGGCCTCCGGTTTTAAAACTGTGAGAACGGCAGTAATACAAAATTTTACATTAAAGTCAAGAGGTGAAAACTGATTGGCTGTTTTTGGCTCCACCCACTTTTCCTAAATTTTGACCGCAGTCACCCAGTGAGTAATTGAGTCAAGTTTGGTACACCTAGCATTTAAACTGTGATAATAGCAGCAGTTTATCATTTTTATTTAAGGTCAATGGCTGAAATCTGATTGGTTGTTGTTGCCCCGCCCCTTTTTTTCCTAATTATGAACCACAGTCACTCAGTGACTAACATTTCAAAGTTTGTGAATGCTGTGATTTAATGTGTAAAAATGGCAGCATTTTTATTTTTTTCTAGTGAAAATCAATGAATGAAATTCGATTGGTTGTTGGTGGCTCCGCCCACTTTTTCTAAACTTGAAGTGGAAACCCCCAGCGGCCACATTTGTGATATTCAAGGTCCCTGACATCAATACTGTGAGAATGGCAGCCTTCTTAATTGTTCCCATTAAAATCAAAGAAATCTGATTGGCTGTCTTAAGCTCCGCCCAGTTTTCTGAATTTTAACCCCAGTTACCTAGTCATGGTCAGTGCTAAGTTTGGGACCTCTGGTTTTAAAACTGTGAGAACGGCAGTAATCAAAAATTTTACATTGAAGTCAATAGGTGAAAACTGATTGGCCGTTTTTGGCTCCACCCACTTTTCCTAAATTTTGACCGCAGTCACCCAGTGAGTAATTGAGCCAAGTTTGGTACACCTAGCATTTAAACCGTGATAATAGCAGCAGTTTATCATTTTTAATTAAGGTCAATGGCTGAAATCTGATTGGCTGTTGTTGCCCCGCCCCTTTTTTTTCCTAATTGTGAACCACAGTCACTCAGTGACTAACATTCCAAAGTTTGGGAATGCTGTCATTTATTGTGTAAAAATGGCAGCATTTTTATTTTTTTCTATTGAAAATCAATGAATGAAATTCGATTGGTTGTTGGTGGCTCCGCCCACTTTTTCTAAACTTGAAGTGGAAACCCCCAGCGACCACATTTGTGATATTCAAGGTCCCTGACATCAATACTGAGAGAATGGCAGCCTTCTTAATTGTTCTCATTAAAATCAAAGAAATCTGATTGGTTGGTTTTGGCTCCACCCACTTTTCTTAATTTTAATCCCAGTCCCCCAGTGACCAACTGTGCCAAGTTTGAGGACCCTGCCATTAACCGTCTAAGAGCGGCAGCAGTTTAACATTTTCCTATTTATTTGAATGGCTGAAATTTGATTGGCTGTTGTAGACTCCGCCCACTTTAGGTAAATTTTAGCCGAGTCACCCAGTGACCCACGGTGCCAAGTTTGGGAGAGCTCTAGCTTTAATACTGTGAGAATTACAGCTGTTTACATTTTCTCATTGAAGTCAATAGGGAAAATCTGATTGGTTGTTTGCGGCTCCGCCCACTTTTTTGGGTCCCCAAAATAGGACAGAATTTTTCAGTTTCACCCCATGACTAAATGAGCCAAGTTTGGTGAGTGTAACTTCAAAGCTGTACAAGTGGCAAAAGTTTCAAGTTTTCCAATGAAAGTCTATGGGGAAAAAAGGGGTCGTCGGGGGGTCGCCACAGGGGCACGGAGGTTGGGATCTCTTAACAAAGCACAAGCAACCTATTCGAGTATGAGTCGAACAAGTGTGCAAAGTTTCATAATTGTACTCCTAAAACTCTGGGAGGAGTAGCGTTTAGAAAATTGCTCAATTTTCATTGGGCGTTGGTAGCTCCGCCCACTTTGGGGTGCCCCCCCAAAATACTTATTTTTATTCGGGGTGACATCAACTATATGTGGTCCGAGTTTGGGGAGTGTATCTTCAAAACTGTACAAGTGGCAGCGATTTGAAATTTTTCCCTGTCAATCTCAATGGGAAAAAAGGGGTCGTCGGGGGGTCGCCACAGGGGCGGGGTGGGTCCCCAAAATAGGACAGAATTTTTCAGCTTCACCTCATGACTAAATGACCCAAGTTTGGTGAGTGTAACTTCAAAGCTGTACAAGTGGCAAAAGTTTCAAGTTTTCCAATGAAAGTCTATGGGGAAAAATGGGGTCGTCGGGGGGTCGCCACAGGGGCACGGAGGGTGGGATCGCTTAACAAAGCACAAGCAACCTATTCGGGTATGAGCCGAACAAGTGTGCAAAGTATCATAATTGTACTCCTAAACCTCTGGGAGGAGTAGCGTATAGAAAATTGCTAAATTTTCATTGGGCGTTGGTAGCTCCGCCCACTTTGGGGTGCCCCCCCAAAATACTTATTTTTATTCGGGGTGACATCAACAATATGTGGTCCGAGTTTGGGGACTGTATCTTCAAAACTGTACGAGTGGCGGCGATTTGAAATTTTTCCCTGTCAAAGTCAATGGGAAAAAAGGGGTCGTCGGGGGGTCGCCACAGGGGCGGGGTGGGTGGGATCGCTTATTAAAGCACAAGCAACGTACTTTGCTATAAGAGGAATAAGTGTGGAAAGTTTGGCGCTTGCACCCCTAAAACTGTAGGAGGAGTAGCGTTTAGAAAATGGGGTTCGCCAAGAATAATAATAATAAGAAGAAGAACGAGCTGAACTAGTAGAACAGTATGTTGGCTTCTTCAAAGCCAACATCATAATAATAATAATAATAATAATAATAATAATAATAATAATAAAATAACACAAAAAAACTTGGCATGCATGTCTCTCATTGTGAACACTGGGCAGATTTCAGCCCAAAGATGCAAACAAACTGTTTTATTATGTTATTGATTTTCTGTATTTCTCCTGGATCCTTGGCCAAAATTCCCGATAATAGCAGCTAAATTACTTAAAATTAGCACTTCTTTTACCCCCACAAAACTGAACAGTAACATAAGATTTAGACTTTTTATGGATTAATATGTCAAGTCTCAATGTGTATATAGGAAAACATCTCACAAAATATAAGCATTGGTTAAATTCATGTTATTTTAGCAAAGGCAAGGGTAGTCGCTAGTGATGTATAGTCCAGCCCTAAACCCACAGGTCAGGCAGGCTGTGCCAAAAAAGCACATGTTTAGCAGGTTGCAGTTTGAATTCTGCATACAGATAACCTATGTTAGCTTGCCCCTAAATCCTCCGTTGGCCACCTGCCCTTGGCTTATTTATATGCTTACACCTGCCTGGCCTACCCCTTCTAGTGACTTTAGAGATTGGTGGGTCAAGGAGAGGTATATAAAAATATAATGGCATGCTGGGTTGCGTGCAGGTTGGGAGATGATGGATTAGGGTCTGGTGCAGGTGGGTATTCTGTCACTTTTAACAGCTTTGTTAATCATTGTAAATCACATATTATGGCCCACATTCTTTTGTCTAGCAACCTCCAAAACCAAATGGAAAGTTTTTTAGAAACACCACTATTTCTTTGAAAGGCTTTTGGCATTTCTTCTTATTCTTTAAAATATGCAAATGAGCTGTGGAGTCACAATGCATGATGATGTCACTGTCTCTGGTAACTTGTGCTCAAGGTATACATTTTTTTAATACTAATGTTTGTACTTAGTTACATTTAATTAATTTAGCGACACATTTACAATCAATAACACAAAGTTTAATATTCCCTGCTTATCTGGAAAATCTATGCAAATGAGTCGTGATGTCACAATACCTTGTAATGTCACCAGGCATTATGTCATAATGCCATATGACATCATAATGCCTTATGACATTATGACATCATAATGCTTTGTGTTTGGCACGGCCTCAGGTAATCTTGAGAACAACCCATTATATCACTCTACGAAGAGAAAGCAAGAGAGCAACATGTGGTCCTTTAAGGTCTTCATGTTTGTTCTTTTTATTATTCAATTTAACAACGTACTTCTATTCAAAACTTCTAATGGTAAGAATTGCTGAAATGTATAAATATATACGGGCGCAATAGTATCTGCAATATTTATTTTCATGTCAAAGAATGTTTTTGTATTTAACATAGCCTGTCAGTGATATGTATGTATATTTTATAGGTGAATTTCTTAAAAAAGAGAAATATTATGATTCAGTAGATGCATTATGAGCTAAAGATGAACATCAATTCATCCAGTTCTTGAAAATATATGATTAACTTTTTAATCTTTTAACTTTCATATCATTCATATATCTTATATCTGGTTACTTTTCAGATTTCAAAAACTCAGTAACTGAAAAACAGACTTCTCAGCCTCAGTCAGAATTTGCCTTCAGTGTTACAGAGGAACCAGAATATGAATCGCTGGATGAGATGATTCAAGCTGTGAAAGCTAGTAAGTATACTCTTATTTAGATTTTAGATTTTTTTTGTA